>NC_057948.1:17123687-17293687 GCF_018555375.3 Anguilla rostrata
AGGCTAATTAGAGCTGGAAATGATGCTTTGTATGGTTCCTAGCTTTGCCTGCCAATTTAAAAAAAAATATTCTGGCAGACATCTGAGCACTTGCCATCTGAGAATCAGATAACATTGTTCCTTACTGCACCACACAGGCCCCACTCCAAAAACATATTTAAAAACATCCATCATTATCAGCCTTTTGCACATAAATAAATGCACTTTTTGCAGCATCGCTGTGTAATTTGTTCTGACCTCCTAATGGAGCATGGGTAATTATTGGCTTGTGATTAAAGCTTGCTTGGAAAACAGGTCCAGGTGCAATACATGCAGGTGGAATTAACATGCACATGTGGGTGGTGGGTGGGATAAGTGGACGGACGTCCCAAACGATTCTTATTTACAGACCCCTTCAATTTGGTGGCAACTCCGACATTGGTGATCTTCCCATCGACACCTGCAACGCGAAGAGAAAAGATGGGTCATTTCTTCGGGCAGTCAGTCAGATTAGTGTTTTGGCTTTGGAAGGCCATTCTCTCTAAGACCTCCGCATAGCGTTGTGACAGCGGGCCGCACCTTCCAGCTGCGTGAGGAGCAGGTTGCCGTTGGTCCACTGGTGGATCCAGTGCTGGAAGGTGCAGCACATCTGCTCCACCTCGGACCCGGTCCTCACGATCAGCCGCCCTGTGGGGTCCGTCAGGCAGTGCTTCAGGAACACCCCCTTCAGGTCAGCCTCTGCCGTTGTGTAAGGGATGGTGCTCGCGGGCTGGTACATCAGATACAGAGGAATCACCCTGCATTGTCCACCAGTAAATGGGGGGCAGGGAGGGGGAGGACAGCGAGGTGGGGGTCATGGACAGCATGAGAGAGAGAGAAAGGGAGAGAAGAGAGAGAGAGAGATTTCTTAAATTCTTGAGTTCTGCTCTTGTAGATAGTGTATTTCAAGACATTCCATCAAGTAGTGCTTTACAGAAGTCCGCCAACAAATATATTCAACAATGAGTCTAATGAATCAGCAGTTACAACAGGCAATTTCAATGAACATTTAAGATCTTGATGTGACTTGGCAGGTCATATTAACTTTGTGATCATTGCCTGTAATTTGTCAGAAAGTCAATCTCAGTATTCATAAACTTTACAGATACCGCTGGATCACTGATGCCAAAGTGGTCAGCGCCATCACCGCCAGCGCACTTACTCCAGAACTGAGCCAAAGTTCCCAGCTACCCTGGCCTCTGCCGAGAAGACCTTACAGTACTCCCTTATCATGTTCTGAACTTTACATTCCTGAGGAGAGAGGAGGATGGCGCTCGTAAAAAAACACTTTAAGGAACCGCAAGCTTCAGGAGAAAATGACTGATGGAGTGTTCAAATATTTACATAACTATTATAATGGTAAATACAATATGGTCATACCAAACAAACACAAGATGAACACATTCAGAGAATGACCTCTCCTACTCAAATCTGATGGAGATGGAGATGAGGGGATTTTGACTCTGTGACTGATTAACAGACTAGAATAAATATTTTATTTTAAGTTTGCTTATATAAAAAGAAAGAAAAGTATGCTTTAACTACTTGAATGTGACTAAGATGTGTGTGGTTTGAGTGGATCCTTGATTCAGTATGAGTCAGCAGTGAAAACAGGGTGTTTCTGCATCACAAAGGTATCAAATGCCTCCACAGCTCTGTCTTTTATATATGTTCTTTATAAATGTATTTATTTTGGATTTTAATATTTATTTTAGATAGGGTACGGACTGTGTCCCCTAGAGCAATGAACATAACCTGAATTACTTAAGTAAACATCCATCTGTTTTAATGGATTCTATGTAAAACAAATCTAAGTTGCTTTGAATAAGAGTGTGTGCTAAATGGCAAATTATTACAATGACAGATGCAGTGCTCACCTGCTGGGTGATCTCCAGGTTTCTCTCCACAAGGTTGTGCTCGTCCTTTTTCCCGTAGCTGATGGGGTTCCGCACCTTGAGGATGCAGGTGCTCCCCGACTCAAACGCAGGCTCCAGGCCGTATATCACTTTGACCCTGCAGGCCTTGCGCGCGCAGCCGTCCCCGATGTGCGACTCCGTAAGCATGATGCGCCCGAAAAACTTGTTTCCCCAGCGGCCTGGGTCTGCCAGGCCTTTAGTGAAGAGCATAGGGGTCATCTCGATCTCCTGGCCCACTGAAGAGGACACAAGACCCAGAGACACAACCGTCATCAGCCTGAGCCCTGCCAGTGACCGCCATCATCTGAAATGTGATCAACCTTTCAACACCAGTAAACAGGCTGCCAGCTCTTACCTTCTAAATCCGCTCTCAGGAGGGACTCGGAAAGTACTTAAGACAAGGATAGAGACAGAGGTAAAATTAGCTCCAGGCAATGCAATTGAGGATCGGGCTGTTATGAAATTCTAGATGCATGAGTGAACCTGAGAGGTTTTGACCTACTGGTTGCGCTGAGGAAGAAGTCTGTGGAGTCCGTTCCGTATTCGTTCTTGATTGAGCAGCTGTAAACACCGCAGTCCATGCTCGAGACGTGGACGATGGCCAGGACCACCGGGCTCTCGTCCCCCGCGCTGGAAAATAAAACACTGTGTAGCTGGGGAGAGGACGGCGTGCGTACATGAGGAATAAAATGCAATGGCTGCATTGGGCCACAAGGGGTCTCCCAAACGCAAACTCGGCTCACCGAGGCAGCACAGGAGAAAAGGGAATAACAGTCTAAGATGGACAGCCGGCAGCACCTCCGTGTAATTCCAGAACAGGCTGATAACTGCCGGGTGAAACGAACGCAATGCAAACAGGTATAATTACAGTTATTTTTCTCCGTCACATTATTGTTTCTTTCATAGTGCAGTGTATTACCTATTGACATTTTTAAACAAATGCATACCATCTTTAAACAAATCATTGTGTTGTAATATTGTAGGTAAGAATACCATTGGATGGAATATTAAGATGATGCCAAAGATGGTGATGACATTTATGATAAACATGAATCAGGAGTTATAAATGATTATTTTTATTCATATATTTATTTTACAGATGTGGACCTCTGAGGCTACTGTACCTTTTGGTCACCTCCGCTACCTCAGCTTCATCTCTGCACCACTTGATCGTTGAGTCACTGAGCATGTTGAAGAACTGGCAGCACAGCTTAATGTGCCCAACGTTGTCTGGGAAGGGCTCTGCCCTAATCTTGCGGATCACTTGAGGAGCTGGTGGGAGAGGGAGAGTCACCTTCTGACATTTTAACATCTGTCTTCAAGCCTCTGCCATCATATCTGGGTATCCCTGTCTCTAACACAGTGTGTAAGATAAAAGTGCTTGTGTCACCATAAGTCTTTAAAGAGACTGAACACCCATTCATTTAATGTATGTTTGTCTCTCATTTATGCAAGGATAGATTACTGTTTTTAAGGTACATACAAATTGTATTTTTTAGGTTAACAGAAAATTAAATGAAAGATAAAGGAAGTTTTTTTTTTTTTTTACCTTTTAAAGGGTCCAACTTGTCCTTCTCTGCTGATTTGGGTTCAGGCTTGATAGTGTCTGCTTCCTTGACTGTCTCCTCAGGGCATTTGGGGACCTCCAGAGTTGTCTTCTTGCGGCCAAGATTAGGGGATCGTCTGGGGAGGGGTGGGGTCTGCTGCCCAGCAGGGAGCTGCAGGAGGGAAGGTCTACGGGACTGGCCAGGTGACGCGTAAGGAGCCTCCTGCTCCTTTTTTGCCAGGGCATCCGTCGAACCCGGAGACACCTCCAGGTCCTCCGTTTTTGATTTGGGGTTGAAGATTTTGCGGCGGGCTCCTAAGGCCAGCTCCTCCGGGGTGGCGGATGGGATGGGGGTCAGGCTGTTCCTCTTTCTTAGTCGGGGGCTGGTCTCACAAGATGACACAGGTGGCGGCAAGGCGTCCCCTGAGGTTTCCTCCCCGGAATGTTTTTCCACCAAAGGGGTACAGTCCACTCGAATGGCAGGAACTGCCAGTGACCCAGAGGCTTCCATGTTAGGAGTGTCTGCGACTAGATCCCTACGTGAGGTGGTGGGACTGAGCAGTGGTGACTCTGGGTTAATGGGATTGTTTTCATTTAAGCCTGACTTGTCGTTTACGTGCTGATCGGTAAAGGTATCGGAAGCCAACTGAGGCTGTTTTTGTTGTTTGTCTGGGTGGGTGGCTATGACATCAGCACACAGAAGGACCTTTTCCAGAGGGGATTCAGACACAATTGAAGGTGTTTTTTTCACGCTTGGTTCGGGTGCGGTGATTCCCTGTGGCATGTCAGAATCATTGGTGGGTGTGGCCTCCTCAACACAATCGGGGGTTGAATTAATCTCTTTTCTTCCTGCTGCAGACAGGGTAACACAGCTGTCCAGGTCACTCATGACCTCTTGCATCAGTGTGGCTACTGAATCAAGCTCTTTCGCCTCATCTTTAGAGGGCTGATTGTTCTCAGATGAGATATCATCTGAACAGGTGACAGAAAAAAGAGGAACTACAAAAGTGGGCACTTTAGGCACCGGCCAGATCATGATTGATGACTTGACACTGTTATGTTGATGCTGAACGTCAGTCTTACTAAGTCCACTGTTGTCTTTTTTGAAATTGTGTGTGACTGAGGCAGAGTCAGCGGCCATACCTGTGCTAGGCTGACCACAGGAATTCTCATTTGCCATTGCTCTGCCAGGTTTTACTTCTTGGTCTTGCTTACCAGCCTTTGGAATTTCTTTTGGTTGTAAGAGGTCTTTGTTTCTTTCTGTAATCTGCTGAATAGGAGTCACTGGAGTTGTCTTGCCAGTACTCTCTGCCATATCTAATGGTGGATCTTCTGCCGTTGCAGCTTTTAGCAAATTTGACTGCTCAGGGATGGGGGAAGTATTGTCTGCGAAAGGCGCGGGAGGCTCTCTGTTTTTAACCTGCGATTTCAGAAAGGACGTCTTCGAACATGTCCGATCCAACACTTGTGGAACTCCTGGAAGTCGTAATTGAAGTTTGATCACTTCTGGTTTGGTTACAGGGGTGCATATAGCACTTGCGACTCCATCCTTTTGAACATTTCTTAGAACTTCCGGAAAATTCTGCAGCACCTTTTCAGGTTGTGGGCCCTCCAGGAGTTTTACTTGCACAATTATCGGAAGTTCGGTTGATGCGCTGGTGACGCCTTTCTCGCCTCGCCCCCACGGAAGCCCTCCTTTTTCATTTTTATGAGCGGTGTAGATCGGTATCTCTTTCCGCTCAGTCTTGACTTTCTTCCAAGTCAAAGTTGTCGTTTCAGTCACGCCTTTGCCACCCTGCATCGTTGTTTCCTTTTGCGGACGTACGTTAACCAGGATCTCTGCTCTCCCTCTCTCACCCGGCCCTTGCACACAGGGAGCGTTGTTGTCCCGCGATCTCAGGTTACCGGCTGGGATTTCTCCCGCGCCCACGCTAACGCCTCCACATTTCTGCGCTGCACCATCGCTGCGTGGCTCCGCCCGGCCAGGTTTCACCGCGGGCATGACAGGACGCTCGGAGGCGTCCACAAGGCCAGCCGGGCGGTCGAGGCCCGACACACCTGGACCAATTGGATGTTTTTTCTGGCTATTGTCCAAACCGTAGGCGTGAAGCTGCGTGTTCTGCGATGGTGCCCCAGAGGCAGAATGGATGCGGTTATGCAATGTAGATGTGTCATCAGCTTCTGCATTGACTTGCCCTGCTGTAGATGCAGGAGGCCGTATTTCCTGCTTATGTGGGAAGATAGACAGGTCCCTGCCAGAAGACACGTGCTTCCCATTCACCTGCGAACGGTCCACTGTAACCTTGAATCACAAACAAACACAGTTACATCACGATGCTGTAATTAGTCTAGTGTTCCAACTTGTGATGGAATTTCATGACCAACAGACAGCACATCTCTGGCATGTGAAATACTACATTTGCACATTCTAGGCCAGTGGTAACCAACCCTGCTCCTGGAGATCTACCATCCTGTACTGGTTTACAGGCATTTAGCAGACACTCTTATCCAGAGCAACTTACAGTGCATACAGTTATACAGCTGGATATATACTGAAGCAATGCAGGTTAAGTACCTTGCTCAAGGGTACAACGGCAGTGTCCTACCAGGGAATCGAACCTGCGACCTTTAGGTTACAAGACCAACTCCTTAGCCATTATACTACACTGACACTACACTGTCCTGTAGGTTTTCACTCCAGTCCAAACAAAGCACACCTCATTCAACAGCTAGAGATCTTGTTGAGCTGCTAATTACTAGAGGTCAGGTGTGCCAAATAAGGGTTGAAATAAGGGTTGAAATAAAACCTACAGGATGGTAAATCTCCAGGAAAAGGGTTGGTTACCACTGTTGTAGGTCATGGAAACAGCAGAATGCTATTCCATCTCTTTGCTACTGTTTGTGGAATTTAGAAACATTGTCCAATGTGCAGGTACAACAAGTTCCCAGTGTAATTTTGTATTATTTTCTATGTGTTTTGTTGTGCGTCAGCCTGTGCAAGAGGTACTTAACATGCTGTGCTTTGACAGCAGTCATGCTGTCTATATGCCTCATATAGACTGAGGAAATTAAAGGTGAGTTAAAGTTAAAGGTGAAACTAAATTAAGTACAATTTAAAAATTTGTTTTGCTGGATGGCAACAAACTCCCATTTAACAGCATTCAAAAAAAAGCTTGTGTGGAATATCTACCAGGGCTGATATTTATATCACAAGAAGAAATTATAGCACACAAGTTGCTGTGGGACATAGTACAACACAATCAACAGCACATATAGTTTTGCTTCTCAAATAAATTAGTGCTTTTCAAATAAGAGGAAGACTTTATGTTTTAAACATGTATATCAAATCTTATGATGCAATAGAGAACTTGCTTAGCAGATTATTCAAAGGAACTGACATTCATTCATATGCATCAGTATTTTACTGAAGCAATTCAGATGAAGAGCTTTACATAAATACGTTTTTCACCATGGATGTGAACCTGCAACCTCAGAGTTAAATACCCAGTTCTGTAACCTCTGCACTGCACAATTTCTTTTGTTTGTTTTACATGTACAAAAATGTAATGTAATGTACATGTACAAAAGCTCATTGAAGAAAACCTTCCCTGTTCTGAGTTCCTCTTTTTCTCAGCTGAGCTTGAATATTTTTACTGAATGGTCAGACACGCTGAATGTTGCAAATTCATATACTGTACCTGATGCGCTAGGAGAGGTACTTATCTTATTAGTTCAGGAAATACCTTGTTACAGAATGTAGCATAACTGTATAAGCAAATAAAGGAGAAGACATTGTTGTATCTACCACAAACGCCCACGTTGAGAGGGAAATGAGTCATGACTGTTGATGGATTCATCACAAGGTGATGCAGCAGGACTGAGCAGTGGCTCGGTAATCTCTCTGTAACTGCTCGCTTTCCATCGGTCTTAATTGAGCTCGTGCTTGTGGGGGCTCGGGGCTCGACTGTGGCCTGACGTGACGCTCGTCTGCTGTACACTCAGACTGAAGAGCATGTGGGGAGCGAGCGGCGAGGGAAGGGAGAGCGGCAGAGAGGATGACTGTGCGTATGGTGGCGGGGGTAGGTTTGGGGGTGGGGGGGGCTGTCTTTTCCCCCTCTCTCCAGCTGCAGGGCTGAGCTTCAACAGACGGCCGTCGGTCGTATTTCTGAGCAGTGTCATGTGGTCACGGGCTAGCTTTTCCCCCCAGCTGCACTTTTGAAGTGTTTGTCGGTCATTTATGTAACCCAATAGCCTGCTGTTGTTTTTGGGTGCCCCCCCCTCCCCCCTATCCAGGTTCCTTCCCCCATGCCATATCCCCTTTCCAAACTCTCTCTGTTCTCTAAGCCCCTCCCCTAATCTTAAAAAAAACTTTATTTCTCAGATAATGGAGCACGGGAGGAAAAATAACGGCGCTTTACAATAAACTAGTAATTACAGAGTAAGGTGCAACCTCGTAATCACAAGGAAATGTTTTATTACCCATTGTAGGAGGAGCAGATCCTGGTAAATGGCACTTTTTTTATTTAGGCTTTTCTTCCAGGTCTTGGGTGACACTACATCCATTTTTGCATCATCAATGATCTTGATTTTCAATAAGGCCCTCCCCAAACTGTACAACCAAATCCAACAACCTCCAAGGGAGGAATGCAACAAGCAGTCAAAAACAGGGATATTTTTTTGGAAGACGGGATTCGTGAGGTGGGAATTATTGCACTAAATAAATGAATGGGAACATGCAGGGGAACATCTAGCTTGTCTGACCATCGAAGAGGCTGGTTTCATGAGGTAGATGAATTCAAAGGTTAGCCGCCTAGTGCTGACGTCCTTTGTGAGTGATTGCCTTTAATGCAGGCGCTGTTGCTGTCGTGACACAGGTGACACTCAAATGCACAAAATTAGCCAGCTATCTATTTAAAGTATCAGTTGCTGCCCAAAGCTAGCTTTTAATAGCTGTTTCCAAGCACATTGACATAGCTATGGGGATGTCAACTGCTGGTACCTCAGACCAGTCAGCTTGGCTCGGTTGTATTTTCAAAACATTTGACTATCACAAATGTGAGATCAAACTGCTTTTGGAACTATCTTCAGACAGGGTTGCGTGACGGGGTGCTGGTGCCCCATCCAGTTAAAGTGCTGATGCAGCGCAGTGATGTCTGTAATTTGTAAATTTACACCAACTGTGCCAGTGCAAACAGGCCAAAAAATAGTTTAAAAAGTTTAGTTAAAAAAGAAAAGGACAACATTCAAAAACCAGTTGTCAAATGAGATTTGAGTTTGTAAAGACACAGGCTCAAGCCTGGCATTCAGTGCAGCTTGAGCTCCTGAGAAGGTTACACTCATTTGGCAGAAAGAGAGAGAGAGAGGGAGAGAAAGAGAGAGGAACTCTCAGGAAAAGTACAAGGATTTTGTGACGTTGGCCACGCCCTCCTGCATAACACACCCCCATAGGCACCTGCATTTCAGACCAAACCACAGGAGAAAAGAGTGGGCGTACTGTTAAGACAAGGGAGATGGATGTCTCCGTGGTCAGACGGTACTCTCGTTTTACAGCATTCAGCCAATCAGCATTCATCTGGGTCACTCCTGCGATTTACCCGACTGTGGGAAAACATTGTTCACACATTTCTTAGTGTCATTTTCCAGACCAGCCACAAGAAGTGGAAACATGCCTCAAACATGCCTCAATATGTAAAAAATCATTATGGGGGCACACCTACATGGGGAACGTACACAGTACAATATCCTGTGATAAGTCAACTCAAATTGTTTAAATAAGTTGAAATAAAATTTTACTCTAACGTTGAGTTGATTTGAAATGTCCATTTCAAAAAGTTTTTTTTCCCCACTGAAGACCATCGTCAGTGTAACAGTATTGTGATTGCTATGAGATGTTCCATGACAGTTTCTTCTATTTATGCAACAAAAATAAAAAATGTTTCATTCACTATGAAGACAGAACTGAAACAGGCGTCCTCTGATAGATGCCCAGTAGCATAATTCATAATTCAATTCATCTACTTCCGTAGATAAAAACAGCTCTCTTTCCACAGCGTCAATATACGGAAATGGTTTAATTCTAAAAAAAAATATGTATACCACGCAAAGACCACAGTTCTTATTTTACAGAAGGCACAAGTCACGTGTTAGTCTGCTCAAAGTGTTACTCACATACTGAGTTCCTCTCCTTCATCAAGAGCTGTGGCTGAAGTTAACAAGGCACAACAGGAACTCAAGTTGCAGTTCCATTTTAAGGAGAAAGAAGAAGCAAAAACATTGCAGGTGTGAAATGTATGTGCGAACTTGAAGTTCAAGCTTAAAGTGTATTGCCTACGTTCTGTATTAACCACAGAATGAACAAAGACGGCTGCATGACTAGGACTTCTGAAATGAACACTGTGTAGCACATCATGCTAACATTACAAAGGGGAATACGGCTGAGTGCCTGATAACTCAGAAGAGCCTTTTGTCCTTTTTCTGTGAGACAGAAATGACCGCAGACAATGTGGAGAAGGTAACACAGGGCGCACATTCATAGACTTCATAGTTAAACTGAACTTGCAAAAGCAAACCTGTCTGTCCTCATATTCGGACAGTGAGAGAGCCAAGAAAGATAAAAAAACAGAGAAGGGTTTAAAGCTCAGAAGCTAAATCAAACCTCGGCCTGAACATTTGTATGAGGCATAACAGTCAGCTGCCCTGAAGGCTGTGCCACCTGTGTGTGGCTTTGCAAAAGAACATTCAACCTGGCCGGGGTGAAAAGTTGCTTAAAAGCACTTGATAACGCATCCAAAATATTATTCAGAAATGTTTTATGTCTGTGTAGTTCTCACATTAGAGACTGTAACAAGGCTTCACACAGAGATTCACGCTGGAATGAGGTGACAGCAGAATGACAACAGAGTGACTGAACTATCAATCTGCTGCACAAACACACAGATAAATCCTAAACCATACTGAGAGGCGCGAAGGCAGAGTTGCCAGCAATGCTGGAGTAGCCAGGAGCCTCCTGGAATTCCCCTTGGCTTCCCAGTAGTTTTTTTCTGTTGCAAGATATAGCAAAAAAAAACTGATAATGATCAGAAACGTTGGCACGTTATTTCGAGAACAGGCAGATGTGGCCCCTGTTTGGTGGGACTTGGCACCCCTAGGTCAGAGAGAGCAGTGAAATACCAGAACGTGTGATTTATTATCACGGCCAGTCTCTTTACACTCAGTAGAACGTTCTGGAGAGATGGATTGTGGCCTGGTCTAAACTGGCAGTAGGACAGTCGCTGCGCTGTGGGATGTGTGGAATGCGGACTATGCGGCGAGGAGTGGAGCTGATCCCGGGCTTGGCCGACAGCTCAAGCCTGCACTCACAGCAGTCACAATGTACACAGAGAGAGGAGAACCTCTTCCACAGTCACAGTGTCACAGAGAGAGGAGAACCTCTTCCACAGTCACAGTGTCACAGAGAGAGGAGAACCTCTTCCACAGTCACAGTGTCACAGAGAGAGGAGAACCTCTTCCACAGTCACAGTGTCACAGAGAGAGGAGAACCTCTTCCACAGTCACAGTGTCACAGAGAGAGGAGAACCTCTTCCACAGTCACAGCGTCACAGAGAGAGGAGAACCTCTTCCACAGTCACAGTGTCACAGAGAGAGGAGAACCTCTTCCACAGTCACAGTGTCACAGAGAGAGGAGAACCTCTTCCACAGTCACAGTGTCACAGAGAGAGGAGAACCTCTTCCACAGTCACAGTGTCACAGAGAGAGGAGTACTGCTTTCCACAGTCACAGTGTCACAGAGAGAGGAGTACTGCTTTGCACAGTCACAGTGTCACAGAGAGAGGAGTACTGCTTTCCACAATCACAGTGTCACAGAGAGAGGAGTACTGCTTTCCACAGTCACAGTGTCACAGAGAGAGGAGTACTGCTTTCCACAATCACAGTGTCACAGAGAGAGGAGTACTGCTTTCCACAGTCACAGTGTCAAGAGAGAGGAGTACTGCTTTCCACAATCACAGTGTCACAGAGAGAGGAGTACTGCTTTCCACAATCACAGTGTCACAGAGAGAGGAGTACTGCTTTCCACAGTCACAGTGTCACAGAGAGAGGAGTACCGCTTTCCACAGTCACAGTGTCACAGAGAGAGGAGTACTGCTTTACACAGTCACAGTGTCACAGAGAGAGGAGTACCGCTTTCCACAGTCACAGTGTCACAGAGAGAGGAGTACTGCTTTCCACAATCACAGTGTCACAGAGAGAGGAGTACTGCTTTCCACAATCACAGTGTCACAGAGAGAGGAGTACTGCTTTCCACAATCACAGTGTCACAGAGAGAGGAGTACTCACTTTCCACAGTCACAGTGTCACAGAAAGAGGAGTACTCACTTTCCAGTCACAGCGTGGGTTGCGCACACTGCAAGCGCTCAGGAGTGCTGTACTGAGCTTGGCTGGTTGTAATAGAAAACAAAATAGGTTTCGCAATTTCTGTCTGTGTCTCAGCTTTCCGTTATGACAGGAAGAAAACTCCTGTCATTTAGTTTAGAAAAACAAGTACTTTGAAGTGATTTCATTTAGGAATCTGGGCCAAAGTTGAAGTCAGCAACTTCTTCAATCTTCCAAACCAAACTGGTTTTGTTTCAGTTTGACTACAAACACAGGCAAGGTAACTGATTCTGGCTTTGCGGAGGAAAGGAGGATGTCCATACACCAGGTAATGACTGCAGCTGTCCACAGTTACACCATTTTTTGGATAACCCCTCTCCAAGAAAAAGAAAATATTGAAAAATGTCATCGTTGCTTAATTTGCATCTTTCTTCTGTGGAAGTGAAGAGGAATCTTATGGAAATGGTCCCTAAGGCAGTACCTGGGAGTGAACTTTCATTCTGCGGAATGTTACTGTGGGCTGCTGGATAGCAGGAGGAGCTATCCAGCAGCCCACAGTAACATGCCACAGAATTCAGTGTCTAATACTGAATACGGACTGTGCCAGAAATGATAGTGACTGGCAGCCTCAAAGGTGCCACATAACTGACTGTAGTGTCACACAGGAAAGCACAGCTTCATTCCGTCGTCTGGGTGTTCCTCACCCCTCCGGCTCGCCAGTGGCAGCTGTGTGTGATGTGTGCTCATAGGTGCACGTGCGCTGGTCTGCCCATGGTGCTGGTTTGCAGACATTCCACTCGGAGTAAAACTGGCCGTTCCAAATGGCAAGAAAATAAAACCAATTCTGTCATAAAAATTGGTTGAAACTTGGCTTTCAAGCCTTCAAACCTCAAAGGCAATCCTTCTAATTTAATGGGCATTGTTGCCATGGTAAAATTACTATCTGTGGAAGCTTCATCATAACTATAACCCTAAAATATTGCCCACTCTGGGGTGTTCCTTGGATTTCATTTTATTTTTGGAGCTAATGCGTGATGTACTGCAGCTGCATTCTGTTTGGACTTGTCATCCTTTGGACGTGTCATCGTATTACACGCCGTTTTATCACGCGCATCTCTCCTATGAGCTGCTGTTTGTCATTTCTCCTGAGTGGGTGACGCAGTTGACGCTGCATTCTTGCCTGAAACCTGACTGGGGAAATAGTGTCAGAAATGACTCACACTTGGCCTCTGTCTGATAACACCTGACGCCTTCAGGCCCATGGTCGAGTGTATGAAATTTCTCTGGCAACCATTTTAGATATTCTGCTTTGAGTTTCCTTCCTGTGCCAGTTCTGTGTCCTCTGAGGCTAAGTGAGCGTGAGAGTGAGAGTGAGAATGCACTTCTGGAGAAAGCCTCATGGGCCCAACTGTGGTAACAGGAGGGGGCGAGAGGTGACAGGAAGTTCATGTTCCAAACCGCAGCGTACTCACCTTAGTCTCTGGCGGTGGCCGGTGCATGTGTGCGGCCTCAGGGCTCTTACTCCAATCAGACGCGGGCGGTTCAACGCGCTCGTGCGGGTGCAGGGGCGGGGCGGTCCGACTGTCTTCCCCCGCCCCGGCCGGCAGAGAGGACGCGGTCCTGACCGTAACTCCTGCCGTGGGGCCCCCTGAGGCCACTCTTGGCTCTGGTGCACGGCAGCCCGGGGGCTCAGGAGCTGTTTTTGGCAGGGGGGGGCCTTTTCCGCGCTGGTCCACTGAAGGCGGCGCCCCGTCCGCCTCCGCGGGCTCTGGCCGTGGGACGGGGGTTTGAGTTCTGCCGCCAGCCTCCCGCCGGCGGGTTTGTGGCGGTTCTTTTGTGGAGGGAGGGAGCTGCGGGCTGGCGGTGGGGGTGCCCCTTCCCTCCACCTTCATGCCGCAAACAGGTGGAGGGTCTACGCCGTTCGCCGCCGCTGCAGCCGGGTCCTCGTTCTTGCTCTTGTTCCGAAAGAACATGTCCCTGAGGGAGAAGAACATGGAGGCCAGCGTGCTGGGCGACTCAGGCCCCTTCAGTCCCGTCGTTTCTGGCGACACCCTCACCACCGGGACGGTGACCCCCAGCGGCCCCCGCCCCGGCGCTCCTCTGTTTTTGGCGGTTTCTTTCTCCCTGGCCGCCTGGCGGCCGGCGACGGGCTCCGGCTTCGAAGCGTCCTCCGGCGGCACGCCGTTCTGCTGGGGCCCGGGCGGCTCCGGTTTGGAGCATCTGGTGAGGTACCGCGCCAGGCTCATCTCTTCCTCCCCTGCTGGTTTCTCTTCACTGGAGCCACTCGGCCCCGAGCCGCCGTCACCACCGCTGCTGCCCCCTGCTGGCTCGACACTGTCGGCCCTGTTTGTCTTTATCGCCTTGTTGGCGAGGGCGTCTTTGGCCGCAGGCCTCGTGGTGATTATCTCCACTTTATTGCCGAAGTACAGGAATGCCGGCTTGCCGTTCTCCTTGACGGGCTCCGGGTGAGCGGCAAACCCGTTGGCGACGGGAGTCTTTGCAGTCACGGCCGGCCGCTCCACTAGCTGCACGACAGGCCGCTCCACTGGCTTGGTCTCTGGGACGAGTGGCTTGGTCTCCGGAGCGACTGGCTTGGTCTCCGGGGCGACTGGCTTGGTCTCCAGGGCGGGTGGCTTGGTCTCCGGCTCGAAGGCTGGGGAGGGTGTGGGGCCAGGCTCGCTGGGGGACCTGACCAACCGCGGCCTCCGGGCAGGGGCGATGACACGCGGTTGCTCGGCGACGGCGGCACGTGTGCTCTCCCCGCCCCGACGGCGGCTCTGCTCCAGGTCTCTCCTCTTGCTGTCGGCTTTCTGCTTCAGCTTGGCGAAGAAGCGCTGGTGGATCATGAACTCGTTCATGGCGCCCACCTCCAGCACGCCCGAGCAGGACACGATGCCCTTGCTGTTCCGGGCCGAGGCCTGGTAAATGGCAGCATCCTCCTGGGTGCAGCTGGAACAAGAGCAGAGCATGAGGACTGTGTGTGTTTGTGTGTGTGTGTGTCTATGTTGTGTGTGTGTGTGTGTGTGTGCGCGTGTGTGTGTCTATGTGTATGTGTGTGTGTGTGTGTCTATGTGTGTGTGTGTGTGTGGTGTGGGTGAGTGTGTGTGTGGTGTGTGTATGTGTGTGAGTGTGTGTGTGTGTAGTGTGTGTGTGTGAGTGTATGTGTATGTGTGTGCCTGCATGTGTGCACATGTGAGTGCGTGTGTGCTCAGAGAACATTTCAACATCTTTTTAACAAGTCTGTAAAGTTTCAGATTCATATCATAAATCATGTCATGTTATATCACATCATGTCATACATCCATGGTTATTAAACAGTACCCTGTTCCGAGACCATGAGATGCTGGAATCGGTTCTCTGCACACTGATGATCACGCACCAAACATACATCCGAATTCTCATGCTCAACAGGTGCCACTAATTAGCAGTATCAATGCTGTCAAATTTTCCATAGCTGAGTTTATGCATTTAAATTTGTGATGCTGAATAATACAATCAAATTTTTTGAATAGCATTGCTGATGTGGTACATACTTGTATATGTGGAGTGTATGCGTTTTTCCATTGCTGAATATTTCATATTTGGGAAGGCCGCAGTATCTGTCCATTTCCATATCATCTTTGTACCAGGTCACTTCAGGTGTTGGGTTACCTGGAGAGAAACAGCCGCACTGATGGTAAACTGATGGTAAACCTTACAAAAAAGAAGTTTATAAATGTATGCCTTAAGTAGACTTTTTTCTGAAAACTTATAAAAGATAAAATACCTAAAGTATGCCAATTTGGTTCATAGTTCTAGGAAATACTTTAAGTATACTTATAATTTTGTTGCTTTTTTATTCAGTTATGTAAAGAAAAGCATATTTTATACTAAAACATAAACTTGATGTACTTAAGCATACTTTAAAAAGATTAACTTTTACACAGGAACAACAGGACAACCACTGCTTGTCTCTTTTTTTCCAGGGAAAGACTGACTCATCAGAAAACTGTTAGCAAAGGTCATAGTTAAGGAAAAGCATATGGTTGCGGCTCGCAAAATGATGTTGTTAAAAATATTGCATCGTCACCCCATGTGCGGGAATTTCAGCCAATGTGATTGCTTCATGTTGATACATTCCAGTGGTCACAAAAGACTTGGCTTTCATAGACATTTTGATTCAAGTAACTTGCCTCCAAGTCACAAGTACTGTTATAATCCTTTCCTGATTGCAATTTCCCCTTTATCACCAACAGTTTCTCTTTCATCTTTGCACTGTTGGATTAGCACTAATAACTAGTCAGCACTTTTTAGTCTCCACATACGAAATTAAATACACAGGCATTTCTACATAGCAAACGCACAAATTGGCCTATTGCAACAATTTAGTTTGTACATTGAGACTACCACTAAGGAATACGAAATGAACGGATATAAAAGCCCACGCACGCACACACACACACACACACACACACACATGCTCAGAGTACATATACCGTGGGGACTGTACCTGAAACTACGCAGGTGAACTTTGCATTACAGGACTCTGACACTGCCTTGGATTTTAAGGTGGTCTCAAACGAAGGCTGGGTCTCCACTGCCAGCTGAGCCATCACGCTACACAATGTGCTTCTGGAAAACATTTGCCAACCTTAACATGTCAGCTCTCTGAACAAATATATTCTCAGCACACTCAGCTCTCAAACACCGTATTACATCTCTGGGTCAACACTGTCTCCTCTGTTTTAGTTCAGTAGGGTCACGTGGGTAGTTATACTTTTGGTGTATACATTAAAATGTGAGAACATACTTTGAACTCAAACAAACAAATGGTGCAGAATAATTGTTATTGCGTTATAATTAATATTCAAACCAGTCTTTTGCTGTGAAAAGAGAAGGATAGTTAATTCACTATTAGTGGTTCAAGAGACACAATATTGCTTAGTAAATCTTACATTCATTACATGTTTTGAGTTCCTTTAATTATTTACTTTGTAAGAAGAAAAATGTGAACTGTGCTGTGCTGGGGGGAAAGGTGGGGGGCTGGGGGGGTCGGGGGGAGGCGGGGTGGGTGGTGGTGTGCACTGCAGTCTTTTTGGTTTAGTATGGATCAGAGGTTAGCTTGACCTTATATTTTAAGAGTAGATTACCTTGATGGCCTGTGGTGACATTGTCTATGACTGTGGTAGCTACACAGAGAGATAGAGCAGATAGGAGCAGCTTGTCAGGTGTTGGGACCTGGACCGTTCCAGTTTGGCCAACCTGTATCTTTCCAGCCCTACTGCCACCTGCACTTTACTCAACGGTATTATCAAGGCAGAGACGGATCAACATTTCATTTTAACATTTTAAACGTGCCTTCCACAGAGATTCAGTCAAGAATACATCTTGATTTTTATTTGCTGCTCATTAATAACATGGGATTTTGAATTTCTGAGCTCAAGGAGATCATTTTTCACATGATGACACTTGTCCACAGGCTTTCTGCCTCTTTCTTGTGTTACTTTAGGAGCGTAAATAAAGGCCTTCATACCCACTTGTGTACATTTCCATGCTATACATAGAGCAACGGAATGTTGGAGAGTTTCAAAAGTGAGCCCGTGAATATCTTGCAGTGTACTTACAGTACGTGACCTGCCTTAAAGAGTGACATCATACATTGTTGTTTAGGGCCAAATGAGGTGAAGTGGTTTGTACTCATTGAACTTCTACATTCACTCTGCCTGTGTTCTTTCTCTGCCCTTCCCCCTAATCCGGACCCTAACCCCCAACCTCAGCCCCGCCCTTTCAGCCCTAAGTCACAATCCTTAACCTCACCCCTAGCCTAAATCTGACCCAATTAAAAAATAACCTTTTATGCAATCGCACTTACACAACAACGTGAATATTCATTGCAATTAGGATAATCCTGCTTGCTGTTATATAGTACATACATTTTTAACTACAGTGAAATTTCAAACATGGGTGTCTCCTTTTTTACCAAATATATCTGCTTGACTACAGCTGCATGCCAATAACTAATTATACAGAAGAGGGCAGTCAGGACAAATGTAAGCTGTTTATTTTGCAGAAACATGATGCTCTCTTGCTCTCTGTTGAGAAACATTAAGGAGAGTCTGTTTTTTCCATTACCTGCTTTTACACATGTGTTTTGTATACTGTACATATACAAAATGCATGTAAAATTCAATGTTGCTTCATTAACAAAGATTAAATGTATGTCAGTTTTTTTCAGTCATAGAGTGTTCCGTTTTAAAAACCATAAGTAACTTTTTGTAAAAAATTTCTATTTGTAAATGAATAATAGGTTTTCCGAAACCTTTGGAAAGGTTGTTGACGCCCCAATACAAGGCACCCAAGTCCTTGCAGGTCAGATCCATGAATGCTTACCCATGTGCAGTTTTAATAGAACCATCCTATGAGCATTTTACTACGGAACATCCAGTGCCTGTGGAATCTACGGAAGTCCCATGATGGCTGTGTCTACCTATGCCCAGTGCCGCAGTGGGGCTGAGGCAGACAGAGGGGGAGGACCGGGGTGTCCGTACCTGGTGTCCGTCCGCATGTTGAACGGGTAACCGCGACCGTCAGCTCTGCCGCTCGGCGCGGCGATGACATCACCATTAAAGCTGCCGTACCTCCCGCTTCCGGAGAAAGAACGGAGCAGGGGCCTCCTGGAGCTCATTTTCCAAACAAACGACTGAATCCCACAAAAATTTCACTCAGGGGCCTGTGAGACGTCTTCCTGAACAGCAAAATAAAGCCCCCGCTTGTCCTCAGCGTACAATCACAAAGGGAAGCAGCAATTCCTGTTACACAGACAGTGACACAGAGAGAGTGTACGAGCAAATTAGGAAAATGATAATGAATACAACAGAAGACAAAGATTCAAAAGTAAAGCAATCTCTAACACACAGCATATTGTAATAAATTTCCATTTAGAAAGCAACTCATACTCAAGCATTATCCTGAAATGTTTCACTGAAGCCAGCTGAGCAGTTTCATCAGGGAAAAAACTATAAATAGAAGAGTTGCCAACAAACAAACAAAAGCCACATTTTTACAACCGAATTGGAATGGACCATAAAATTTAGTTCTTTCACTTGTTTGTACTGAGGTTTAAAACTTGTGCTAAAGAAAACAGTGTGTCATTATTTGATAAAATAAGCACACAATAAGCTCACCAATCATGAGTCTTGGTGTCCTTTGGAGGTGTCCCAGTGCACGGCACTGCAATTGTCAGTCCAACATGAGCATGTGCTACTGGAGGTGTGGGGGTGTTGGGAGATAGAGGGTAGGGTTGGGGACACTATTTATAGCAGACCCACAAATAGGCACAAGTGTACATCACATATTCCCAAACTGGCCCTCAGACTCATGTCTGCAGCTAGGTGCACCTTTATTAATCCCCTGTGGGAAAAAAAAGACATAATTGTCAAAAGAAACAAAGAAAAACAATCGGACAGAGGACAAAATAAGTTTCTTTTGGAAAAGTGCTGTAGAAGCTCAACATATTATGTATTTCTCTGGTGTGAGTCGTGGAGGAACGGAAATCTCACTGGTCACCCTCCAAATTCTTTACAGGTGATAAGTGTATTCAGTGGAAACTGGGATACTTGCCTGGCCATCTGTGTACCACCTGCTTACATCTGTACTTAAACTCCTAAGAACATGCTTTCAAGTAGCTCTTGATGTCGATCTCTACCGTGAACCAGAAAGCATTCCTAGCTGTTGGCACCTCCCCCCAGCACACACACACACACACACACACATACGCATGCAAGCACACACACACACACACACATCAATGAACACCCTTGAAAGTCATTCTGTGGGGTATAATTACAAGAATCATATCAAACCATTTGTTTCTAAAAACCTACAAAACCCTTTCGGTTATTTCAGTTCCCAAAGAGCTTGTACTCATTGAAACAATCCATCCAAACAAGTTATTATTGAAAGCTAATTTTATTTGTTTATTTGACAATATAATTTATTATTATATATTACTATTAAAACAGTGTCATGGATTGGTGATAATACAAATGCTGTAAAGAAACTAGTTAAGTTACAGCCAGTGGAAAAATGTAAAGTCACTTTACTTGAGTAACTTCACATAGCTTGTTGGACCACCACATATGGCATTGTCTTCCAGCATCTGGAATTGTACGGGAAGAATACAACACTGCTCTTCCACAAGAAAGGCAACAAACTTATTCTTAGTTAAAGAAAGTGTTAAACACTGCCTCAGGCATCATTCCAGAAAATTCTATACATGCTTGACAGTGTTTGGATCTGGTGATTGAGAATGCCAGGACATATAGATAACATCAATGCCAAAGCTCCTCAAAACACTGGGCTTTGCAAATAGAGTCAAATAGGAGGCTTTCTACATCCAAGCTCTACATCCAGACTATATACTTGTTGAGGGCTAAAAATCCTGACAACCGTCAGACCTTAGTGAACTGATCTACTGAACTGTGTTGATCAGCATTGTAATATAACATGACCTTTTCTGTCATTTCATGCAGTCATAAACTGCTTTCATGTATTCTGCCTTCCTGGATGAGGTCAATGAGAGTTGCTGTGTTGTACAATAAGGGAGAGAGACTTCCAACGAAGTCAAATCTCTTTTAATGGACCGGTGCTAGGTGTAATGACTGCCTGCATCTCTACAAACTTTGAACAAAACTAAAAGCATTTTGAATGGTATTCTGCAGCTCAATAGGCCTACCAAGTTCCCCATCTAGTTTTGTATGGCTCAACAGGCAGTTCTTGGCTGAGAACAGCCTTCTCATATGTGGCTCGCAGAATATTCTGGTTGCCTTTTTTATCCGCTTATTCAAGAAGAAAATTAGCCCTTGCCAAAGCCACCGTTAGGCTAAGCGATCATTTAAATCATGTCATCTCTCAGTGCTCTACTGCTTTTTGACAGCTGTTTTGCGTTCTCCTTTGCCTCATACTTTATTTAAATTTTTTACCGCGGTCTGAAGAGGAAAGATTTGTACATTTTCAAAATAAAAGAAATCCGTTTGTTATTACAGTATATTATTTCACTTATTTTACTTTCGTTGATCTTGACATTGTTTATGCGTTCATGTTTCACTTCCCGTGGAGGTTAACTGTTGAAATCTAGGATGGCAGTTCGAAATATACCAATTGTAACGCTAGTGGGTGCGTATATGCAACACAGTACGGTAAAGTTGAGGATGGAATGTTTCCGGAAAGTTGGATTTCTCGAAGCAGTTTCTTTTTTTAGAGAAAGGGGCGAGGTTATATCAGCTCATTCTGGGGACCCAGGCTGACATATTTTGCCTGACACTGTATTAGGTATTGGAGTATTTCAAGTGACTATGGTTCTAGTAAGTTCGTTGCTTGCTACACTTGTCAGGTAAGTTAACGCGCTGTAGCCTATATTATCTAACGTAGTGGTCTACATGGTGATAGCCGAATGCTTTGTTTCATAGTTTTTGTGTCAATTATCAAGCTTGAACGTAGGCTTGCCACCCTGCAGACTAAAAAAACTTTAATATTACTCTCTAATTTTGAACTTTATCAAATGCCATCAGGTTTCAAACATATGTAAATGTATATAGTAACTTACACGCTTAGACAGAAAGCATAGCTACGTCGGGCCACTCTGTGCCGAGGACGTCTACATCATGTTGGCGTACATCCCTCGGAACGTCTGCGCCTTCGTATTCTAATCAAGTTACACTTGGAACGCAATGAGACGGAGACACTGGTTCGTAGACTGATCGTGGCGACATATTTGTCTTATTATTCCCCTTGTCTGTTTATAACGCAAACAACACAGTCGGTTCACTTTGTCTTTTTTCACAGTCTGATAAATCTTTGCAAGTGTCATCAATTGTAAAGCGCTTTGGATAAAAGCGCTATATAAATGCAGTCCATTTACCAAGTGCAAAAAAATTATGCAACAGGCATTACATTTCGTGTACATTTACCATTTGGTACATATAGCCAGGTGTATGCCATTTGTTAATTTGTAAAGGTGTTAGTGCCAGCTTTCGTTGCGTTTTTTTTAGTGTTGTCAATAAAATATTATGCAAATCCACTATTATTAGAAGACGGTTGACTAGGCTACCTCCTGATGTTCTGTATGAATTGTTGAAGTTAAACCACCTGTTCTGTGTAAAATAGGAAGTGACCAGGAGCTCACATGCACACTTTGAAGTTCACATGGTCCGTAATTTGAATTCACTTTTGCAAGACACGGGAAGAATGAGAGGAGCGGAACAGTTCAGGATGGCATTGTCTCGTACCTCTTCTGTACTGTAGGATCAGGCCTTAGTTTCAGATCCCCTGGATACGAAACATTATTCACAAGGTTTTGGAGCTTTTATGCGTGTTGCAATACTGGAGTGTGATGTTCCACAAATGACGAAAAAGATGCACGGCCGGGGTTTTCCTCTTCAGTGTTTTCTTTTTCTGTTGCAGGATTGTGTCTTCCTCAACAGCACACTTAATGTTAAGGTGCAGTCATATGTAAAACATATATGTTAAAAATATATATCCTATCTGTATGCAATAAACTATGAACAAGATATGTGGACCCTGTCTTGGGAAATCAGTCTCTCGGACTTTATCTCACTTGGCAATGTGTCTTCAATCATATTCGCATTGTTGTGATGTTGTTGACATTTGATTTATTTTTGGCTCCATTTACAGGTCATGTAGTGAGATTCAGTAATGACTCACCCCCAGAATCGAGGGATGTTTTTCTGGTCTGACTGCGCAGCCTCCACAGGTTGAAATCATGATCAGCGGTAAGTTGTTCCGTGCACGTTTAACTTTGCAAGCAGAAGAAACTAGTGTAAGTTGGCTGGTTTTGTGTTATCAGGTAAGAGCTGGATAATGGACAGCATGCCTGATTCCTTATACATGAATGACTTAACATTATTCTCTGACCTAGCCTATGCTTAGGGCCTACTATGTGAACTGGACTTAATGTGTTCATGGCTATGAATAACTGTTACATAATGAGTATTGTACCTTATCGGACCTGTGTTTCGTAGCTGTTCCAGTGACCGTCGGTATGCACTTATTGTACGTCGCTTTGGATAAAAGCTTCTGCCGAATAAATGTAACATAATGCAATGTTGTCCCTTTTTGCAGAAATTGTCATCGTGCAGCATCCATTGTCCGCGTGCGTCCCACTGAACTACAGAGTGACTCTGAGCGTGCGAGCCGTGGGGACGGGCCCGCTGAGCTACCAGTGGTTTCAGGCCGAGGATGAGGTGCGTTACCGATGGACAACCGCACCTGTTCACAACTGGAGCTACCGATTCTCTTCTCAATTTAATTTCTCTTCTTAGGAAAACGGTCCTTGTTTTAGTATGAATGTGAAGTCCAGTATGATTTGTCGTTTGAGTACTGCGGGGCTCTCAAGATGAACATTCATATATTCCATCTTGATGTGAGATCCTGTATTCGATATGAATATTTGACTTGTATTCATCCTCACAGATAATTCCTTCATGAATGAAAGTGTAGTTTTCTGCATTGAGTTAGAATTAGAGCCCTTCTTGACCGTGTTTCGCATGGTTGAAACATAGAATATTCGGTTGCTCACCTGTAAACCGTGTTCCAGGTCCCTGGTGGAACCGGCGCCGACCTGGTCTTTGAAGCCCGGCGCACCCAGCAGTACGTGTGCCGAGTGAACGACAAACACTGCAACTGCGTGTTCAGCGAATGGGTCAAGGTGAAGGTCTGCGACATCCCCAGACCCCTCGCAAGTAAGAACCCTCCTTTCGGATTGGCTTAAATGTGCCCACCATTATTTAATCCTTCCTGTTGGAAGCTCAAATCAGGCAGCCCTTAAGTTAAAAACATTTTGCATGTTACAGTGTCACATCTTTAGCTCGTCAAATATGACTTGATGTTTTCCAGAATAAAGTTGACATGTTAAATGGTTATGTCTGTGTAAGTAAAGGCGGTGTAATACTGTGGATTCAGGCAACTTAAGATGGCATTGATCTTGAATCAATCAGCATTGTTTGTTATTTACTTGACGTTGAAGTTCTCATTTGAAACAGACTTTGAAAACAAAGAACAATAGTGGATTCGAACAGGTTAATAAGGACAAGTTTATTGATTCAGTTGCAGGGTAGCAAGAAACGTTTTTACTCAGCAGTGCCTTGATGGAGGCTTACAGCTGAAACGTATCAACTTATAAAGTAAAATTTAACATTAAATACATTTTTAACTTCTATTTCAGTCCAAGCGGGGGCATAATTCTTGCATGCGTGTCTTTGTCCTTGCACACGCTGAGCTCGAGCGGCGAGGCGGTATTTCTCTTTCCTCAGCGCTGACTGGAGCGGGTCTCTCACCGGAGTTGGGGAATTTGAGAACGGCCTCTGTGTTTCTGCAGGACCCTCGGGGACGTGGCAGGGGGAGCCCCTCATCGCGGTGAACCCCGCCTCCCAGACGGTCCGCAGAGGGGAGAGGGTGACGCTGCAGTGCTCCGCGTTCGGCATCCCCGCCCCCGACTACCAGTGGTACCGGAACGGGAACCCGCTGCCCGGGAAGAACAGGGAAACGCTCCAGGTGCGTCCATCGGAGAAGCCTTTAAAGCGCCCCGTTACCAGCGCCCGTGGGTGTACCGATGGCTGGGGTTGCCGAGTTCACTGTTTTCCGGCCTAGCATTGCGTGTCCTAAGAGCTCGTGCTTGCACAACCGGCTGTGTGTAAACATGGCGAAGGCAGCCAGGCGAGACGCGGTTAATCGTTAACATGTTTGGCAGAGTGTGAGTTTTACCAGAAGCTCTTATCTGAAAATAGATGTGCCAATTTTACACTGCAGACAGCCATTGTCGCCCCCGGAAACCGTGATTCTTTTGACTTGTATTTGTCTCATGTGAGTCTGAGTTCAGTTTTTGATTGTGAAACACTTTCACTACGTTTACTTTAAAAATGGTTACTATTTATTTGAATTATTATTAGTTAGTCATAGCAGCCATAGCAGCAGTAGTAGTAGTATCAATATTATTGTAAGTATTTATGGGTTGCTCTGTTCAATGAGCGGGCTGTTGTGTACATGTACGATTGCAGCGGAATTCCTTGGCGTTTTGACCTGGCTGTCAATTTGTCAACAATGAAATGATAGCTGTTGCGCTTCTCACAGATAGAAAATGTAGATGGAGACCACGAAGTCTGGTACCTCTGCTCCGTCTCCAACGTCCTGGAAGAGAAATGGACAAAGCCGGCCAAGATCAGCTTGGGTAAGATATTTGGCCTGCGTGCATTCGCCTCTGGCTGTCTCTGACCCCCTGAATCATTTTGCCAGAGAAAACGGAATGGCACTTTCTTTGCCTTTGAACATGAGCTAGCTGTAGGTTGGTCTCAAGGCCCTTTTATGATAGAAAATGGCTACTCCTCCACAATTTAGCTATAGTGCGCGTGAGCCTAAGGGGATTTCCACTTCTGAACCGGAGGGGTGGTACTTTCCCTGTATTTAATGCTCTTACAAGATCAGGTAATTGTTGGGAGTTATATATCCAGGCCAGTATGTACACGTGGCAGCGTGATGACTTGTAGTGAAACCGGCTCAGATGCAGTGTTCCCCTTCAGGGTGTTTGTGTGTGTATGTGCACTAACGGTGTGAACGTATGGAAAGCAAAGGTGATGTTTGTTCTCATCTGGCCTTGGCAAATTGTGACTGACAGTCATTCACTTCCCTGCGTCCAGCGTGACTTCTGCTTTTTGCTTTTTGTGAAGTGTGGTCAGGAAACAGTGACATCACAAAATAAATATACAGCTGTATAAATGGACAAACAAACGGATTAGTTAGAAATAATAATAATAATAATAATAATAATGCCATCTTCATCATCATGATAGCGCTTCTAATCAGGACTAGTAGTTATTGCCTTACCTACTGTATGTCTGTGTATCAGTGGGACACGTACAAGCAGAGTGAATGTTTACATAGCAGGGGTATACAGCATATGTAGCATTGCTGGTCTGTCTTGCGCTTAGACCCTAAGGGGTGCTTTAAGGTGTTTTTGCCATCCACAATACCTGAGCAAAAAACCTGAATATTGTTCCTCATTTACCTTCAATCCTGTGCACATCCTTCATTGCAACTGAGGCTCTAAAGCTGCCAGAATCTCTGATCCAGCTGAAATGGCAGCAGGTTATTGAGCTTGGCCAAGACTTACTGGTAGAGCAGGACCTCCATCTTAACCTCTTTTCTTTTCCCCTGTCTTGTGTCCACAGTGGTTCCTGACCCACCTGCGGCCAGTGAGCTTACAGGTAAGCACTGCATTTATATTTATATATATTATATAGTCGGTACTATAAGCCCAACAGGTGTGATTCTGTAAGCACAGCGTTGAGCTCCAGGCAGGTTCTGAAACTGAAACCACATCTGAAGGAAAGGAAAGAATCAGAACCTTTTCCCCTGACTTTCACATTTCTGTCATGGCCTGAAAAGGCTCTTCTCATATTGCTTGTAATGTGAGTCACTGTGGCTTTGTTTCACTTTCCTGGATGTATTTGATGTCTGTGACTGTTATCTTCCATTAGGGTATATCATGTCTCATCTAGAAAGAAGGCTCACACTTCCCTTTAGACTCTTATGCTGTTGTATAATTAAATATGAATTATATTTTTGAATGAATGGTAATGGTTAAGGGAATGGTTAATGAATAGTAAACAGGAAGGAAATGGGCAGGAAGAATTTCACTTTGGATTTCGGGTTTCGTGACAACAAACACTGTGACAAACACGCTTGATTTTGAAAGGCTGATCAGTGTCACTGGCTCGTCCCGTTTAGCGACGGACAAAGTGGCGCTGCTGATCGGGAACCTGAATTACGCCCACCACCCTGCCCTCATGGCCCCCATGATGGACGTGCACGAGCTGGCCAACCTCCTGCGGCAGCTGGGCTTCAGGGTGGTGTCCCTGCTGGACCTCACCAAGGCCGAAATGCTGGCTGCCATCGACGCCTTCCTGCAGCTCCTGGACAGAGGCGTGTACGGTGAGTCCCAGAGGCCCCGCCCACGCCTGCATCACACCATGCACTGTGCCACGCCCACACCTGCATCGCACCATGCACTGTGCCACACCCACACCTGCATCACACCATGCACTGTGCCACACCCACACCATGCATCACACCATGCACTGTGCCACACCCACACCATGCACTGTGCCACGCCCACATCTGCATCACACCATGCACTGTGCCACACCCACACCATGCACTGTGCCACGCCCGCACCTGCATCACGTCACACCACTTTTCTAAGTTTCTAGGATTATTTGCTCAGTGACTGTGATTAACAATATTAACAATATTAATTGTTAATACAAGTGCAGTGTGAAGTGATTATTGTACACCTAGAGTAGTATTCGGCGACATCTCTTGTATTGTCCCCAAACCTTGCCCATCACTGCAGTGTCCTCCATGGTTTAAAATCTAAAACCTGAGCTGCGAGCCCCCGCTTCACGTGCAGAGTCGCTCTGGGCTGACGGGCGGAGCCGTGCTGACTGAACGCATCGCCCCCCTGGGGGGGTGGCCTGGCTAATCATGCACAGCCCCGGGGGCCCGCCTGCCACGGTCAGCACCGGTACTGCTGGGCCAATGCGCTAGAAACTGGTGCTTTAGCAGGAGACCAGAGCTGTTTGTGAGAACATGGGGCGGCAGTGTACCGTAATGGGGAAGGAGGTGGTCTTGTAACCAAAGGGTCACCGATTCGATTCCCAGGTAGGAACACTGCCGTTGCACCCTTGAGCAAGGTACTTCAGTATATATCCAGCTGCTACAAAAGGATGCAATGTGCTATGTAAAAAGAGTTGTGTAAGTCGCTCTGGGTGAGAGCGTCTGCTAAATGCTGTAATGGCTAACGAGGAAATCGCGTAAAACGACGGCCCGCTTCACGTGCAGTACAAGTGCGTCCTCTCTGCCGACCGACAGACCGCGGGGAAAGCGGAACGCGTTCTGAAATGTGCTTAGCCTCGGTCACCTGTTCATTTCTGAGTGAAGGCTGTGAGCTGAGAGATTGTCTGGAGGCAGTTTGCGGTTTGAATGACAGACACAGTGGAAAGCAGAAGTGTGATGGGGGGTGGTGGGGGGGGGGGGACTGTATTGCTATTTATAGCGCTTTCTAAAGCCCCTGCAGCCTCGCGGCTCACGGGCCACTGGATTAATCGAGTGCCTGAGCGCTTGTGAATGCTGTTTATCTGTGACAGGGTCTTTAGATCACATCATTTTTATGACGTCCCATTGCCCTGCACTTATCATCTCAGAAAGATTTACAACTTTATTAATGTTACTGCCGTGTTGTTATTTATTATATGTTATCATGTTTTCATTTGTTTTCTTCTAATCTGACCTTATTCGTGGTCTTAATTTAGGGCTGCAGTAGAGCACAGCAAAAGATTTGAACCCGCAACCTTACCGTCGTCAGTCTGTTTCTGTTCAGAAATTCTACTAACTAACGACAGGGGGCGATTCAATTTTCCTCGAGAAACCTTTCCGAAAAAGCATCTATTCGGTTCCACGAAAGCGAAGCGAAGCGTTTAGAACCGGCGAAAGCGAAGTTCTGCACGGCACTCTGTCTGACGGCGTCCGGCGGGAAAGGAGCTTGTGCGCTGGCTGAGTAAGCCGTGGCGCCGTTCGATGTGGAACCGCAGTCACGGCCTCAGCAGCCATTACAGGAGCGTCACCACATCGAGTTTACTCAACAGCAGGGAACAGGAAGCTGCTTCAGCCTAGTGAGGATTATGTGCGACTGTGCCCTGCTTTGCTTTCAGTGGCGCGTTTAGGGCGGGGCGTAGTTTTCGGGGAGCGCTCTTGCGTGTTCAGTGGGGAAGTGCGGCCGAGGACGCCGATCACTCGTGCGGGGCGGTCAGCGGGAGGCGAGCGCTAACTCTGACCCCCATTCCCCCCACCCCATCGCGTGCTGTTCAACAGCGCCGCAACGCCGCGACCTTTACTTCGCCAGCCTGACCCTTTCACCTGTCCTCCTTCCTGCCGCCCACGGCATCAAAAACCCGGCCTCAGATCTGGGGCGCTGGGAGCGCATCGACAGGAAATGAAATGAGGCGGTGAGGGGAAGAAGGGGGGACTGTGTGGAAACCACCACGCGCTCGCCGTCTTTTGGGGGAGCTAAGCAGGCCTGAATTTTCTTGGGCTTTTTTTTGTGGCTGACACGGTGGTTTTTGCCACGCTGATGGACTGCCAAATGTATCGTGTGAAGATCAAAGATGAAAGAGTATCGCTGGCTGTGCTTATCAGGGGATTTTCAGCATCATGTTTTTACGAGCTACGAATTTTGAGAGGGTCGTGTTTATCGCTCTCTGTTGCCACTGTTCGGCTGGGATTCTGCCAACGTCCTGTCCGTAAATGTGACGGGAAGCACATTCAGCCTGAATCAAACGGACCTTGCCAGACTTTGCCTTTTGAAAAGGAAGACAAATATTTACCCATTTTTCAAAGTTGATGACTTACGGGCGGTCGGAGCGCCCTGTTTAAAAAAAGCACATAGCATGTAAATACGCTTTATTTCGGTGCTGTCTGCCTGGCTGCTTACAGATATTGCATCATGGGAAGGGTCGGGTCGGGTCACGCTGCCGTAACGCTGTATTTATAACGCGCTCCTGCTGACTGAGCCGGGCTGATGTCTGCCAGCCAACAGCTCATTTCCGGCGGCAGGGTCGCGTCCAGCCAGGCTCCGGCGAGGGGACGCGGCCGTCTGGAGTCTGTTTGGGGCGGGGGCAGGCCGCGCTCGACCCTGAGAAGCGGGCTCGCCTGTCTTGAGGCTGGGCCAACAGAGCAGAGGGGTCTGGCAGTGATTTTTGGGGGGAGGGGGTCCCCTCTCCTGTACGCTTGGATCGTGGCTTGGTAGACCCTTCTTCTGTGACAGTGAGCTGTGACTGAAATAGAAAAAAGTTCTCTGTTTTGGTCATGTGACCGGTGGCCAGAATCTGTCACACTGTGCTGAAAAGACATAGAGCCAAGTGGGTTGCCACCCTAAGAAGGAGACTCTTTTTAGAGAAATTCCACAAATGTGGGAAAACACATTTTAGCTGATTGGCTTTACTGTAATGAGCTCAAACTGTAACAACACATATGTTACAATCTCTGGAATTTCTGGAATGTCCTTTTTGATAATATAACCTTTTCTTTTTAATCTTTCTTCTGTTTCTGTTTGCACAAGTTATCACAGTTCTTGTTTGTTCTTGGATTTAGTGGTTAGCCCAGTATTTACTCCTGACTCGAAACATTACTGAAGATTGCTGGGTTTATCTTGTGTGGAATCGTTTGAAGCTCTGTGGCTTTTGAGCGTCACCTCCAGCAGTCGCTGGAGTTCCTCTGTTTGACGTTCTTGTGAATGTGAGGCCGAGTTCCAGCGTCTCGTGACCGGATGTCACGCAGTCACTCCATATAAAGTGAATCAGCGCCTCAACGTTCCCCTAAAACCTTCGCTTAAGCCTACGCTGTTACTTCCGTGGTTTGCAGACGTGACGCTTACTCACCACAGATTGTTTTTTCTTTCCACTTTTCCTGTTCTTACAGAGAAATGATTCATTAAAACACAGTAAAATAAGAATGAGCCACATGTATTCTTACAGCCCCAGCTGTTTCTTTCTGGTGATTAATGGACTGGACTACGTTTAAGACCAGCATCCTTTTTGGTCCGGGTTCATGTGCCTGCAGCTTTTTGACACCTTATATGATGCATGCGATGACACAGGATAAACATTTATGTACTTTAATGTGGAAAACTGAGGTAAATCCAGGTTTTTTGCGCTGAAGTGTTTCCGCTTCCTGTTTCCAGCTCTCTTCTACTACGCGGGCCACGGGTACGAGTGCTCCGGGAGGAACTACCTGGTGGCCGTGGACGCGCCGCAGCCGTACCGGCCGGAGAACTGCGTCAGCGTGCAGGGCGTGATGCGCCGCATGCAGGAGAGGCACACCGCGCTCAACGTCATCCTGCTGGACACCTGCCGGAAATGGTGCGGTCCCACCGCTCATTCACTTATAGCATTCACTCAGCGCTGCCCTCTTTACCGGCTGAGGTTTAAAATGGTAGATTGGAAGGGCAAGGAATTATGGGAAGTGTAGTGTATGAGCAAAGCCGGCGTCAGCGTACGCTGTGCTCCTTGTACCTCAGAAGTGTGGCAGGACACAGGCAGCGAATTGCAGTGTATACTTTGGAGTGTACTTGAGATTTCGAACAATACTTGTATGGTGGTCAGCAGCCACATTATACTTTTTCTTAAGCACATTTAATATAAAGTTTTATTCCATACGTCTCTCTGCATTCTCCAGTGTGTGGTGTTCAGGTTTAGGTTAAATTGCAGTTGTTGTGACTGTTGCACAACAGCAGTTGTTGTAATGGAACACGTGGGTATGCTCTTAAGAAGTCTTTGATGTTTGACTCACGTTATTAGATTCATTTTCACTTACTGAGTAACTGCAACACCGTGAGACAAACAACAAATCAGTTAACGTCAGCGTGTTTCCTTTGTTCTGTAACATTTCACAGGTACAACCAGAACTGTGCCCTTTCTGAAATCAGGTCACTGGCACCCTTGGGTAACACGGTATACGGATACGCCACGTAAGTTTCTCGCCACAAACACATTAACCAGTCAGAGAAAAGCACTGTTAGACAGTGGTTTCCTTCTGAATAGTTTGCTACCGTTTTGTTGTTTGCTCTCAAGAACAAATCACGTCATTTGTCACACTCACCTGAAGCACAGCTTTCTCAATTGTTAATGCTCTTTAAAAGTTGTGCTCTGTCATGGCATCTGTATTTCTCTTTTTTAATCTGTTTTTTTATCACATTCACATTGGTTCTCTAGAACATTCTACTCAGACTTGAGCTTTGACAGGAGCTCTAGTGGGATTGACTGATTGGTTGATGGGGATCTGTCGGCCGGTCTAGCTGCTTGCTCATTGGTGTGCCGCGGTCGCAGGTGCGAAGACGCCGTGGCCTTCGAGGTGCAGGACGGCGAGAGGAGTTCCGGAATCTTCACCAAGTACCTGAACAAGCACATACTGCGTCCGGAGAAGATCACGCGCGTCCTGGAGCAGGTTTCCGAAGGTCAGAGTCCCCTTTAACTCACTCTGTGTTATAATGAAGCGTCACGCCCAGCTAACGGTAAACCCAGGAGTTTGCGGGATGTGTCAGTCTCCTCTTGTAATGTATGGATGTGCTCATTCAGTAGAGCTGGTGGTGTGGGGAGGAGAATTAGTCAGAAATGGATTCGCTTTGGCGTGATGGAATCCGGACGTGTTTGCATAGACCGTGTGAGGGCCACTGTGGTCTCCACCCTTCATCCCCCACCTCGAGACACACATACACAGAGGCACATTTGTTAGTCGTTTTTTCACCCTGGCTGGACTGCCCATGCCTCCGGTTGTTGCCTTTGTCTGGCACGTCACCATGGCGACATGACTCAACCGGTGCAGGCCAGACAGGGCCTCATAAGCCGCTGCCTCATTCCCCGGCTGAAACCGGAGAGGAAGAGAGCGCTCGACCTGTGGAGAGCTTCTGTTTCCCTCCTCACCCCCTGCACCCTCCCCCCCCACACACACACACACAAAAACATAAAAACACCCTCCAAAAAAACCCCAGGACGGTCACCCTGAACAGTACTGGCACACAGGCTTTGAGCCACTGGTGGCAGGGATAGGTTTAATGCAGTGTCCCCTGGGGTGTTCAAGGCTGTGGGATAGGGATAGAGTTAAGGTTAACTCTAGGGGTTTCATCAGTGACGCAGGTCACATGATGCTCTGGCATCCGACTGCTTAGGAGAGCAGTGTGAGCCAAGGCCACCGCACTTCTTCAGGGGGAGGAACCAAACGCTCCGTCAACTATTAATAACTTGGAGATTGAGTTCTGCCCGGATATGTTTTGCTATGATTACTTCTGTACTACAACAGGATATAAATTCTGATTTTTTACGTTCAAAATGATTCCCGAGACCCTGCATTCGAGCACTTTAAATATTTTTTCCTAAATTAGATTTTTCCTATACCATGCCTGGAGATTTCACAGTGATCAAGGGAAAAATGGAAATAGTTAAAAAGTATACCCATTTAAGTGCAAAGTTTCTGTTCCTCTTGCCAGTGGTTTGTGTGATAAGTAGCTGCTGTTTGTTTGTCCCCCTGAAACCTGGGCAAAAAATAATAATTTTACATAATGCAAGTGGATGACAAAACATGTTGCAGTGAAATTATTCTGAAAAATATTATTTATTTTTATTGAATGTCCTTTGTAATGTCAGCTTGGTGAAATATATGGTTCTTGAGATTAAGACTAGAGACTTGTGTCCCCTACTGGGGACAAACATTAATTACCAGGTCTTTACCAGGAGGATATGATGCCAAGCGGTCTGTCCTACAGTTACTGTGGAATTGAGTTATAAATGGAAACAGCGATGCTGGTGACCTCTCACTTCCTGGCCCAAAGGGAACTAAGTGAAGAAGGATCACTTAAAATATTACCGGGGCATGCTAACTTTCCATAGCGAGCCACACTCCCACATCCTGAACTACTCACTCGTTTTTACCACGCCATGAATACTCTGAGTCAACGGGGGAGATGGGGGGGGGGGGGGGAGGGGATTGTCAGAACGCTTCCGTTAATGAGAACTGCAACCAAAAAATGTCACTGTTCCTGACTTTTTGGAACAAGTGAAGGTGAACCTCTTCTGTGGTTTAGTGGTTTTGTTCAATGTCTTGATCGGAGATCCGCCTCCCCTCCGTACGCCAGTTTGAAAAAACGGCTGGAGGTTGAAGTCTTATGCAGTGGGTTTGGGGCAGCTGTTGAACTTATGTCATTCCTTCAGCAAGATCATTACATTACATCAGGGGGGCGCTGCTGTTGTTTTCAGTGGAGGGGCGGTGCTCGCCCCCTGCTTGCGGTGTCATGCGCTAGTTTGCGCTAGGGTGCGGTCTGAGCCTCCCTTTTCCCGCAGATTTGGGCCGGGACCCCCTGGTGACGGGGAGGCAGGTGGTGGAGGTCCGGCACACGCTGAAGGACCCGCGCGGCCTGGGCGACCCGGTGCGGACCGCCGGACACACACGCGAGCTGCGTGTGCGGGACCTGTGCTGGAGGAGGGCTAACGGTGAGTCCCGGTCCCACAGGGGCGGAGCGCAGAACCGCCCCGCTTCAGGAACCTTCCGTTAAAAAGAGCACCAGGGTAATGACGGAAACGGGCTCTGATCATCCCCAGATGTCCCCCCTGACCCTACCTCTAACTGAAGCCGAAAACGCACAGACAGGCCAACGCATAACAGAGCTCACTAAATCTAACTGTGTTTGGTGAGGTCACGCATGTCCTGTACTACCATACCAGGCCGAAAAATAAAGGGTATAGGACCCGTTTCTTAAATCACAATCCTCGGGGGCCCGAGAACTGCTTTTCCATCCCCCCTTTACCTGGGAGGCAGGTGTGAAGACACTCTCAAACACAAATTGTTCAGTTAATTGTCTGGAGGACATGGTCCTGTGAAACAGAGGAAGTGAAGTGAAAAAGAAAAAAGAATTGTTGCAGAAAACAGAACCGTGTGTTCCTCATTAGGAAGTGCTGAAGGGCATGTTGATAAAAAGTGACTTTAAATCCGCTGTAAAGGAAGGCAGCGTGTTCCGCCTCCACCGCAAACCACTCCCCCCATCCTGGCCCCGCCCCTTACCCCCCCCCCCCCCCACGTGATGCACGAAGGGACTGCAACGGCAACTTCCTCTGGAAGCAGTGTGACGCGGGGGTGAATGGCGGCGAATGTTGTGGGCGGGTTCCATTCCCGTTTAGGGGAAGTGGAGAGGTGCTAGCAGACGCTAGGCTAAAATGCATGCATAGCTGTTTGCCGTAAAGGAGGGAGGGTGCTTTTTGTTGGAAAAGCACCTTTTTAAATATGTATTGGTTTCCATTGATAAAAAACTGATGAAAGGGCACCGTGCTTTTCAGCATGGTTTGAAGTAAATGAGTGCATATGAAAGATGAATGTGTAAACACAGGAGAGTATTCTAACCGCTACCAAGGCCATTAGCACAAATGGCTTCGCATCCAGGGCAATTGTGTCAGTTTACTTGTACGTGATGTTGTTTGCCAGTGTGGTCTGTGGGCCAAGGCATCTGACAAATTAATCGATGTCATTTTTTTTGTATTTGTAGTTTCGGTGTAGCAGCATGATGTAATAATATTGTCTACATGAAAACTGCAGGTGTATCCACTATTGCTTATTGTTTAGACCGTGTTTCACCCGCATTGTGTGTGGGCTTTGTCGTCTGACCCAGAGTTGCCCGAGCGACGGACGCTGGCGTTCCCGTGCGGCGCTGAGGTGGAGCTCAGCTTCTCGGCCTTGTTCTCCAACGTCATCATCGTCTTCGCCGCGGTGAAGCCCGGCGACCGCGGCGTCCTGGACTGCAGCCTCTCCCTCAGGAGCAACCCGGTGAGTCTGGGAAGCGCTCGGGTCCCTTCCGGCTGAACGGGTAAACGTTCGGGCCCACCTTTCCGGTCCAAAACGAAACGCGCTCAACTGAAACGCTGACTCCCGCATACCAATGCAGCTGAAAAAAAGTAACATTTAGTGCTAAATTTATTTTCAGAAAATGAAATGCTCAATGAAAACGGCGCTCTGCAGCTGCAAGTTCTGAGCTCACCCTGCGATAAGTTCTCTTTCCCCTGGGGAGGCAATGAGCCGTGAAATGAAACGCTTCGCTATTTTCTGTTATAGGGTGAAAAATAGCACATTGCTCACATCGCTTCTGATCCACCAGTCTTGTCTGAATTGCTGTTACACTGCATGACCCCCACGCTAAGGTAGAATATCTTGTAAATCTGCACGAATGGGAAAATGCTGTCTTTAAATAGATTTCCCAGACACCTGAAAAGAGCGGGATGTTGCATAAACTGACTTTGCCGCTGAACTAGCTGGCCATTTGCACAGTCGATGCCATCTTTGCTTAGGACACACTGACCCCTAGTGTCAGATAATGGTATATCATGGAAGAAACCCAAGTACACTTTAGTAGAACCCTTATTGTGTACTTTTATATCATTGTCTTGATTTTTATTACTTATATCTAGATTATTGCTGGTGGTTGTAAAGTTTCCTTAAACTCACACATTGCCGCTTCCTGCTGGGTAGTGATAATGGGCCATTATAGTCTGTGGACAGCAAGCAGACTTGAATCAAACTTGTTTTGAAATACTTGAACTCCTTTCTAGTGATGGGCAGTATAAATTATATGATGAGATGGGTTCGGGCCAGCTGATTCCAAAGACGCAGTATTCCATGAGCTATCTTGACCACTGCATGTAAAACAAATGTTACCGTACTAACTAAAATTAGTTATGAAAGACAAAGCTTCGCTTGGCCACAGTTGTTCGCAAACATGGCTTCACGTTCCTAATCGAGGGTTTATGGGATAGCTTTTTTTACGGGGCTCTTGTGTTGTTCTTACAGGTAATGGAAGATGTGTTCTCAAATTTGGGCCGTTTAGACAGAATGGACTCCCTGCTACCAAACGACACTCTCAGTCCCGACTGCAGTCTTAGACTTTGCGGCCTACAGAAACTCCAGGTGCGTTCAGTGAGCACAGTGCTGCCCTTAACTGACTTGCATGTGTTCATTCTGTTCTGATGACAGTATGTGCATTGATTCAAAACGGAGTCATTTGTTCCTGTGTTTATTTGTTTGTGACTCATGCTCGAGTTTGACTCCCGGTAGAGGCTAATTACCTCCTGGATTGACACCTGTGTCGATCGTGCATGTCTGTGTTGACTTGCGCTCTTCTGTATTGGGCAGTAAATCTATTCATATCTCCCTTTTGACTTGGGCACATCTGTGGATTCTTCCTTCTGGTCTTAATTTAACTTGTGGATTGACTCCATTTTAAGTAGCCTATTTCTGCTTGACTCCCTGTAGTGACACTGAATTCACAGTATATGTGTATTTATGACAGGACATTGCATTGACTTGTGCATGGGTGTGTTGTGTATTGACTTGCTTGCCTGTGCGCTGGCTCGTGTGCCCGCTGCGCAGAGATCCTTGGTGATCGAGGTGGAGCTGCACTACACCCGCGCGGACTGCGGGGCACGCCTGACGGAGAGCAGGCAGCAGGACGTGGGCAAGCCGCTGGTGGCCCGCTGCGAGCTGCACCGGAGGACGCAGGCGGCGGGGCCCGCCGAGCCGGAGGGGGGGCGGGACAGGCGGGAGGGCGCCCCCTTCCTGAGCATAGACTGCACGGCCTCCTACCGGCAGCCCCCCCGTCAGCCCCAGGGGCGGCCGGGCCGGCCGTCCACCCGCAAGGCGGAGAACGGCTGGAAATGCGCCACCACCGCCGCTGCCGCCGCCGCCGCCGTCGCCAAAAGCCCGTCTCCCCGGAGCAACGAGCCCGAGGAGAACGACGAGAACGAGATCCTGGAGTGCTCCACCTGAAGGTCTCCGCAGACCGCCGGAACGCGCCAAGCGGACTGGGGCAGAGGGGGGACTGTGTTCCTGCCGCTGAAACGCGCCATGTGAACTTCTCAATGAGGGGGGGGTCTGCAGTTCCTTTCCCTCAGTGTGTTTTCTTTTTACCATGTGCAGAACTTTACCTTTGTCTGGTTTTAATTACGTCATTTTTTGCCTTTGGTGAAAGTGTTGCTCAACATGCAGCTAGCTGATCATATATCCCTTTTTTACAATATCAACTCAATATCAATAGCAATCTCTACAATTTGGTTGTTTTCACAGTTATTGAAATGTTGTGATCATACATTTGTATTTAATCACATTCGATACTTTTAATAATCAAAATAAGCACAAATACATATTTTTGGAAAGTACCTACTTTTCCTCATTATTACAATTTATTGGAGTTTTAACTCTGACCAAGGTTAAGGATTGTCTCTTTATATTTCATATTGTATGGGGTCTCATTTTGTACTGTGGGGTGCATGCAGGTATGCGTGTACCATATGCTCTAAAAGTATTTTCAACCGGCATTGTAAGGTTTTAAAATGACACTGACACATGTTTTAAAGCATTATTTATTTTCTGGTGAAAAGAAACATAATTGTGGTAATAAAAGAAACTGGTAGTGCCTTTTCATTCCTGTATTCAGTATTTATAAATAATTTAGCTTTTTTAAATGTTTTATTTTATCTGGTTATGTTTCTTTGTAATCAAATGTAATCATATGTTTCAATGTCAAATTTCTAAATTCAGATGATTTTTTGTAATGTTGTCAACATGTGTAATTTATTGAAGGGTTTTCCCTGGTTTCTCTGTGTCTTTCTGAATTGACCCTTCAGATTATCTTCATTTTGAATGCAAAGTCATGGTCTTAATTGCTTACTGAACTTTAAAGGAAATTTTATTTCTCAGTTATAATGCCCTTGACTGATTTGTAATGTTCTTTCGTGTAGTATGTTTTGTAGTATGTCTTCAAGAGTGACCATTGTTGTTTAGAAAATTCAATAAATGGGTTAATAAAACTATTCACTGTTTCCATTGCTTGACAACTGTGCATAGAGGGGCAGAGAGGGGTCAAATTAATATTACATTTCTATATTTTGTTACTATACAGTGAACTCCATGCTTTTATTATGCTTATCTTTGCATCCAGTGAGCAAATGCTGAGCTGTTGAATGTTGAATTTCAGTCATAAACATACCAAAACATTTTCCCTGAATGTTCTCTAATAAACCAAGAGGTCAGCAGAAATTAAGAGGTAAAAAAACTTGAAAATTACTGTTATCATCCCCTTTTCTTCCTGAATTTTAGAATAAAAAATAGGCTTATTTTTATGTTTAGGCTTAGCCTATCACTTATTTTTGTTAACCATAGGCTACCGTTGAAATCCTTTTTTTTTGTTAAAAGGTTGAAATACTTCAACAAGTGCACTTTTAATACGATACTCTTTCATAATAACATAAACAATTGTGGACATGAATTAGTCCATTGGACGATTGATGATAGGCTGCGTTTGCGGGTGTGATTAATTGCGATTCTAAAACTTACCAAAGCCATTTGCTTAGCCTACGAGTGCACATTCGGTCGCTGGAAGGCCTTAGAAAGTTTAAATAAAATTACATCTGCTAATTACTTTAATTAACGTTAATAGAAAAATTATTATTTTGGCTATAGAGTTATTTGCGGCAACATTTTGTACTTGCATTATAAAGCCTAAATCTGCTCCTGTTGGCGAAAAGATTGCACAGACTGCTTATTTATATAAACATTCTAAACACAAGTTGTTATATCATTTAGAGAGATATGTAGCCGCCGCGTGAAAGAGTAACTATAAACAAGCTAACAAGCTAAACGTTGGTTCTTTTTTTTCGGTTGATAACAGCTGTTGAATTACACTATTGAAAAGTAATTTTAATGCACTACGGACTCCGTAAATGTCATAAGCGTTGCCGAAACGCCGTGCGCCAGAGCTCATGTAGCTCGCCGTGATCGTATAGTGGTTAGTACTCTGCGTTGTGGCCGCAGCAACCTCGGTTCGAATCCGAGTCACGGCATTGTGGAACAATGTCACGGCAAATGGGCTCCTTTTTGTTCAATGTCAACCATCTTTAGTGTCGAGCGAACAGGTAATGCAGCAAGCATAGTTCAGGTTCATATCAAGCGAAGGATAAACATAAATAAACTGTAAAACCATAACGTAAACAAGCACATACGTTCAATTTTCACTAGACACAATTGAAGGAACAAACACATTTTTACAGAAATTTGCCTTTTGTGTTTTTTTATTTATACAGTTTTAGATACGTAAATAAGTACACATTTAAATGTGTTTAAGTGTGTTACTTGATTAGGTTTGTGGTGCTGGAGGGAACTAATTTGGCTTTATGAATTTTCCAAGCATACGCCCTCCAAATTCACACCCTTGAGAAATATGAATGTAAAAAAACTGTATAAACTGGATTTTATTTAACAGAATTATTAGGGGTCTAAATAATTGTGACATATTTTGGACACATTTTTTGGAAAATAATTATTATGTATTAATCTTTTCCTTTGTGTAAGTGTATTAGTACATCAGAAGCTCAATTTGACCAATTTGGATACCTGCATATGGTTTATTTTTATACTGTAATACTTGCTTATTTCCTTTATCACAGGTGTGAATAATATTGAAGGGCACTGTCGTTGACTAGGCATTTGGAATATGCAGAATTATCTAATTAGTAGGGACATTCATATGGACCAGAAGGGAAGATCAACTAAACAAAGGGGGAAATGCCACTTCCCACATGACCTCCACTTAAATGTAACCAATTAGCACCCCAGTTAAGTAAACATTTTTTTCAGGCAATTATTCACATTAAATCATAGACACAATGAAAAAATAGATCTGAGGCACACTGACACTTACAAAAGAACTGTGATGATTGGCTAATTGCCTGAAAAGCCACAGAGTAAATAGACTCATCTGTGCTTGCATCAGAGAGTGTGTGCACTTGCATTCATGTAGATGCATACTCATGGGATGAGGTGGCCAAGTGGTTAAGGCGATGGACTGCTAATCCGTTGTGCTCTGCACGCGTAGGTTTGAATCCCATCTTTGTTGAAAATATTTCTCCTATTCTTACACGGGCATTTCTTCTCAATTCACATGGCTTTGTGTTACACGTGTACCTCCTGTACCACTTTCAAGTTACATGCATCTCCATCCAGCACTTGTATCATTATCTTGATGTTGTAGCTTATTGTAATGCTGCCTAGTTTAACTTAACATTACTCTCTGACCTAGCCCATGCTTACTGAGTGAACTGGACTTAATGTGGTCATGACTATGAATAACAGTTACATAATGAGTATTGTACCTTCTCGGACCTGTGTTTCGTAGTTGTTCCAATTACCTTTGGTATGCACTCATTCTGTGTCACTTTGGATAAAGGTTTCAGCCAAATAAATATAATGTAATGTAATGCATGTGCCAGAGAGCATGAGTATTTCTGTGGATGCATATTTATATGAATTCACTGTGTTTCTGAGTATAATTTTTGCATTTTGTTGATAGCATTGCTATTCCACAGACAAACCACCAGAGTGCGCCATTTGCGCTAATCGTTTCATATTCACAAAGCCAACAAACACACTGCTATATAAAAGGCGGATACAGGGGGACATAAATGTGCAATGGGAAAACGGCCGCTCAGACCTAACAGTCCGGGTTCTATCTCACACGCACGGCAAATTCTTGATTCAGACTAGCCCTGCTCGTCCTTCCTCTTCATAATCACTATTCAACAACTGCGTCCATAACAGCAAATTAGCCTCCACTCAGCTCTTTCACACTTAATTTTGTTTTAAGGATAATTAATTCCCGTGTTATATCTTGCACTGCTAGGGTCTCCTACGTAGTTCACATTATTTAAAGGGAGAGAGTATTTTATTGCCCAATAGGCCTAATCATGTTCATTAAAGTACTGATGATTTCTACAGATTAACCTACAGGGTCCAAGTTAAACTACGCGGTCGCTCCCTGCACTTGGATCTGTACTTCCCTCTAGGGCAGTGGTCTCCAACCCTGGACCTGGAGAGCTATAGAGTCTGCTGGTTTTTGTTTTCACCTTAAAATCAGCACCCAAGTGAGACCCAAGACACCAGGTGAGTTGAGTTAACTGTGTAATCAACTGCTCTAATTGATCCATGAAGTGCAGAGTCACTATGAAAACCAGCAGACCCTGTAGCTCTCCAGGACCAGGGTTGGAGACCGGTGCTCTAGGGTTTTCAACACACTTGTCCCTAGTTACGGTTATACACTTTGTTGTACGTCGCTCTGGAGAAGAGCGTCTGCCAAATGCCTGCAATGTAATGTAAATGTAATGTAATGATGTGCATTTGGAAACACATGCGTGTGACTAATTAATTATATGAATAGGCAAAGCAACAACTTTACGGTCATAATTAAGTCTGTTTCACTTACAGTACAAAGATGAGGCGTTGTACTAAGCATCAGACCAAGCAACAGATCCATCGGTAGATACATTTAGAAATACAAGTAAACCCAGTCTAGACAAAGGACTTCAGCACAAGTGGTCCTTACAGCACCGAACACACTGCACCATCGACAACAGGCAGACAACAGAATATTGGAACAATTGCGCCCTCTAGTGAATTGTACTAGACACAACGTTCCACACTGTTCACGTTTCTTGAAGTTTTTCCCGATCATGACAACATGTTTAAAACTCATGAATATTCCACTCTTTTTATTCTGGTCAGTACGACTCAAACTGAAGCTTCGGTTATTCTCACGTTAAAACTTTAAGTAGGCCTATAGACAATCATATTTAAAAAAATGATTTCAAAATAATTTACTTTACATTACATTTATTTAGCAGACGCTTTTATCCAAAGCGACGTACACAAGCGCATATCATGGTCATTGGACAACCACAACACACAGGTTCAATAAGGTACAATACTCATTTCGTACAGCTATTTATAGCCAAAATTAAAAAATCAAATACAACAAATAGAAGAGACAATGTAAACCATAAGGGAATTAGGCATAGTTCTACGTGTTTCAGTATTATGCACATGTACAGCCACACCTGAAGCTGTATTCATCAAACCAAAAGATTTATCTCAGGTCAGATTAATAGGCGCATGGGGCTTTTTAAAAATGTAGATACCTCTTAATCTATTTATTGATCTGCAGCACACACATTGGTCTCGTTTACGCTGCCTTAGATTGTTCAGTCATACGGTGAGTGCATCCTTAAGAATGCAACGCATAATTTAATCAACCATTATTCACAACTATCTTAATGTTTTGTTTTTGCATGTGACAATCCATAAGAAGACATTAATATCGTATTTTATGTGGTACCTGTCGGTATGAGAATCAACCTGCACGATAAGATAATTACTGCAATAGGCTACCATCGGGCTGAACAGAGGGCTTTTCCAAATGCCTGGTGTCGAGGGGGACTCCGAAATCGCACTTCAGAACCTGGTCTCCGCGGCTATTGGGCGCTTTAGAACTCCAGACGAGTGATACTCCGGGTTGGTATTGTCGGGTTCGAGTGTCATTTACTAGACCCCTCCCTTGTTGGTTTTCAGGGACGTCATTCTGCGTTTGTCGACCCGCCCTATAGGCTATCTGAAGTATGAAGCGGTGAATTGTGAATGGTTCACAGTTCGGCTGTAAGCACAACGGATTTCGCTTACAGTAGGACCGCAAGTGTTTTCATGGCTATATTCAAACGCCGAGAAAACAGTGTGTTCACGTCTGCCGGGTAGCGATGCTTAAACCCTGCATACTGTCTCCCAACACTTCTGCTGCCATTCAGCTGGAAGAGCCGAAAAGGTGGCTGATGTGACATTACTTCTATGCTGTGCTCAGTTTATTGTTCTGGTCCCAGACAGACGCGGATGAGAAATTGTGTAAGAAGATGTTGAGTCGACTGATGAGCGGCAGCATCCGGAATCTAGAAAGAGAATACAACTGTACCGTCAGGCTTCTGGATGATACCGAATACACCTGCACGATTCAGGTCAGTCCAAAAGCAATTAGTGTCTACCTTGCTACCACTGTGTTAATGTGGTTAGTCTACTTGTTCTCCCGCCGATTCCCGACCGTGGCTGCTGCAATAATAAAACCTTTGTTCCGCGCGGATAGAAACGTGCTGGCACTGTTTACTCGCTGGCCACCTGCATACCTCAGGTCACGCTTCTTCATATGCTTGTCGCGGATATGCCGAACTCACCTACGTATATTTTACCTGCACTGCGTAGTGTCATAGCGCTGGATGCACCGTCATAAACTGACTTTTGTGTGTGCATTGTTTTAGGGCAATCATTTGGCAAGGTGAATGATTTTGGTTTGTGCGTGCGTCCGTGTGTGTGTGTGCGTGTGCGTGCGTGTGTGTGTGTGTGGAAGCAGTGTAGTCGTGTCCATCTCAGTTGATCAAGACTATGGTGAATATGAGAAATTTCCCAAACAGATTTATGGATGTGATTGTCGTTGCAATTCTCACACACCTACAAATTAAGTTACTGTTCCGATAGATAAATACAAGGAGCTGTTTCGTGGATATGCATTCGCAGAAGGGAACGAGACTGCATTTATGATATCGTGTCCGTCTATTTGGCCGGTGAGGTGTCGATAGTAATATGGGCACAACGACGGTCAAGGAAAAACGCAAAGCAGAAAACTCTTCTCGGAATTTTAATGAAGAGAGGTGACGCAGTTGATTGTTTTAAAAAAAATCATTTCCGAAGGCAGGCAGCATGGAGCGCAGCGAATACACACAGAGCGTTTACTGTAAATGGCCGTTTGAACCTTTGGACGCATCGCCTGGTTTAGCAGTGTAATTTATTGTAACGACCGACGTTCTCGCAATCATAAACAGGCAACGCCGTGGTAGAATGCAGTGATTCACCATTCCGTGATCAGCCTAGTCCTGCACAATGCATTGTTGTTGAAGGGGGTGATGTCTAATGGGCTACTGTGCAAGCTAAGAATCTGAATCCCCAAACTACTATTTTATTATACGCGTTTGATAAGCAGATAACCTTCCTCAGGGTGGCCTCTTTAATATTCAACAGGCATTCAGATGGTCTGTAATAAGAATGATTATTTTAATTACAGAATCTGTGTGGGAATTGCCACAAATTTAATTTGATAATTTGAATTCCTTACAGAGTGATTAAAGTTTTTTTCCCCCTACAGTGGACTGCACACACAGATTAACGTACAATACTTAAGTGGGACTGGATAAGTTTTTACTCACAGTTCTGAATAGAAAATGCTCATATCAGTCGACAGGGCAACTTAACTAACTTTAATTTGTTATGTTTCGTCTAATGTTCTTAAATACGAAAACTGAACATTTGGAAAAGCAATTTATCATAAGCACCTTGCCTAAGAGTGTGATAGAGGATTCAAACTCATAACTCCCCCCCCCCTCCAAGCCTAGTTCTCTAATCACTGCAGTGCACAGGCAGTCATTTTATTTACACTTTGCACACCACAGCGTAAGTTGTTTAAATAGACCTGCATCATTCAAAATCAAATTTAAGGTCTTTGTAGTATTTATAATGGATTGAACTATCGCAATTACCTCAAATAACCTGCATGTAGATGCGTTTAGACCTTTTATGTTAACTCCCCCTTCCTGCCATTGGCTTAAATTTCTTTGTAAATGTTTCTTGTAGATTGACTCTTCCAGGGAAATTCCAACATTGGGAATTCTGTACACGCAACATATTGTTGCACACAGGTTCGAATGAATTGGTAACGATTTCATTGACGTATCGTTAAAACCGGTTTTTACTTTGCCTCTTAGTCATCACTGAGTACCAAGGCGTCTGGATGCTGGAAGATCCCTGGTGTAGTGCATGCCATTTGATTGGACTGAAACCGTCAGCTGACAAATATTCCGGGTTATTCCAGGGAGAATGTTATTGAAATGATAGGGAGGGGTATTCATGTTAGACAATATCCTGGAGCTGTTCTCTTTTGTAAGGTGGGGTTCTCAGTCTCCATCTATTAACGCAAAAAGAGAGACAGGGAGGAAGACAGTAAGGCAGAAAGAGAAAATGGCAGAGGGCGGGGGGGGGGGGGGGGGTGATGAAACTGAGACTGACAGAGAAAGCCAGAGAGAAACCAATTGAGAACAAAAAAGACAGATAGTGAGAGAAGGAAGTTGAGTGAGAGGGAAAGAGAGAGAATGATATTTTTACCAGTATGGCATTTGAAGAAAGTAGTTCCTTGTGTCCCGGAAATAATGCAGTAAAAACCAATAATTTCTGAGAAATTTAACCCTTTAAGGTGCAATCACATACATGTGATTAGAATGTTCTTTACTGAACATTCTACTGCTGGTGTAACGGTCACTACGGGGAACTGAAAGAAATTGAGTTCTTGGACAAAAAAAACCCACTCTTCAAGAACAGCAGCAGTCAGAAGTGGATTGGTGTGCTTTGATTGCAGATTGTCATTTACCCTGTGGGATGCCCATGGCTGTAATGCAGCCAGGAGAAACATGCAGTGCTGACCTGTGCAAGTGGGAGCTGGTCTGTTTTTAAACAGTCATGCTCCAGATTACAAGTGGCATGTTGCTGTTTATTCTCAAAATGGTCGATTTGTTATACATACTGATTATGTACAACGGAGTGCGTATGAAGATGAAGACTATTTTGAAAGGGTCAATGGACATATTGGCACAGAGGAAAAATGATGAACTTCCCCAGTCACACACACTATTTACTGTATTGGACTCCTCAGCCCCTAAGAGAGAATGACATTTATAACAGAAGCATTAATTGAGGACATCGTTGCATATGTGGTCTGCCTTGCATGGTTGACATGAATGGGCCAAAGTGCAACTGTCTCTGGGTTCATGGACTTTAGCCTGAACAGCTTACGCTTGAACTCTTGACACAAGTGCACACACTTCTAGAGGCCCCTGAACCTGGCAGTGTGCGGGAAAGCTTTCCCTGTTATACCCCCTTAGCTTCACCCCCGTGCGCACACACATGCACTTTTTTAATGTTAGCTAGGTTGCTAAGGCACCTTTTGTGACATTTAAGCTTGAGGGCCGTTCGGTGCTTCAGGGTTATTTCTCCAGCTTGGGTACCTGTGTGGCGTACAGAGAACCAGGGATCCCAGCACCACAGTTAACATGGAGGACTTTTCTTGCGATGTTGATCGATCTGTTATCAGTCTGCCTGAGCCAGCTGCTGCAGCTGCGCAGTCCACCAGCGCAGTAACTGCAGAGCTCAGCCGGGGGCTCCACTGCAGAGTGGACATAGAGTTCCAGAAGAAACTGTTTGCTTGCCTAAGGATTAACTCCAGCTAAAATAGTATATTATTACTGTCAATAAGTATTGTGTGTACTTGAGCTGCAGGATTGAAAGTCGTGGTAGTGGTGGTGGTGGTGGCTGTATTGTTGGTAGTGGTACACGTGGTGGCCTTAGCAGTGATGGTGGTATTTGTCGTGCTAACGTTACTGGAAGTATTAGTAGTAGCAGTGGCGGCAGTGCTTGTGGTGGTAGTGGTAGTGATGGTAGTAGTCTTGGTGGTGGTGGTAGTACTGGAAGTAGTAGCAGTAGCAGTAGCCAAGGGATAACAGAAAGTGTGAGAGAAACAGACATTTAATGTACCGCACCATAGTATCATTATACCTGTACAACACATCATCTTTATGTAGGTACAGCACTACAGCATAAAACTACAACCGCATTACTTGTATATTTATATTACACTACATAATTACTGTATCAGCATACTACCTTATTATCATAATACCTTTACAGCACAACAGCATCACTGCGCCTATAATGCACAGCAGTAGCATTGGGGTACAATATATCTTTATTATTATTATACCTGTGCAATGCATTACTGTTAATTATAGACTGGCTGCACTGCAGTGTTAAAATTCTTCTTCATGACGGTAATTTAATCCATTAAATGCAGCGCTGGGCTCTACTGTTTGTGCTGGCATTCCACAGGTTTACTATAGCCGCGTTTCCACCGCAGGAACTATACCCCGGAACTAGGAACCTTTTGAGGAACTCAGTGCGTTTCCACCGCAGGAACTAGGGTCTAAATTTAGTTCTGGGGGCTTTGTTTTACCCCCCAAAACGTTCCTGCTCGGGGGGTAGTAAACTTTCCGAAAGTACAGGAACCTTTTGGGTGGAGCTTGCAGCGCTGAACATTTCTGATTGGTCGAGTACTCGTAGCGTTTGTGTTGTATTTATTTTCCGCCATTACCCGCCATGTTTGAAAATATGCAGCGCAAACCAATTTATTTTCATAATAACTTCAAATCAAACTTGTATGTTATGCGGCGCAGTAGCCTACTTTTGGTTATAACCTGTCAACGTCTTGGAATTATAACGTGTGCTCTTCTGTTCTTTTCTTGCTTTAGTATTCGTTTTATAAAATGCTAAGCATTCGTGCTGGGACAGCATATTACGTAGGCTACCAAAACATTCAAACGGATTAATTCGGTTGCTGAATATTTTCTTCCGGATTTTCTTTGTTAGCCCGTTGTAATTGACTCAAAACGTTTGATACAGTTATGTGAGGTATGCGGTAGTTCTGCACGATTAACATTGGTGATACAGTACAAGCAAACTGGAAATCACATGCCGCACTTTTATCCGGGTAAAATAACAGGTTAATTCTAGTAATCTTCCCTTTAGCTTTTTCAGACTGCCGTAATTTTACTCAATTTTACTGCCATTTTTCAATTCCACGAAAAGACCAGGAAGACTATGGACTCATTATGGTGCGTGGTTCGCATCTGGAGGGCACACGTCGCTGCTCGGCTAGCAGTAACTTCGAAGGAAAGCAAACGGTGGCTGTACCACTACTAATTTACATTTTCACGCAAGTCCGAGTTTTCGTTCTATTCTTGTCATTTTGCGATTAGCCTATATGGAATTGACGACGAGAAAGTAATAAAACAGCTAATTGTTTACAACGTGTGCATGTTTTCTGCTGTTAATGAATGTGTTTGAGAGGATATATGAAAATCAATAAATACAAAAGTAACCATATATAGTCATTGTTGGTAACCCGTTGTATATAAGTGGAATAAACCCCTCCGGGCTGTCCCGGTTATTAGAAAATAATGTAGGCTACTTCGGTGGTAGTATGGGGTTACAGAAGAACTCATATGACAGATGGACCGACGACAACGTCAGTGGGCTAATTTACCTAATCTTCGCGGTACTTTAGACCCCGGTGGAAACGCAGACAACCATTGGCTGAAGGAACCTTTTAGTTCCTGGTAAAGTAGTTCCTGGGACTGAAAGTTCCGGGTAATTTCGGTGGAAACGCGGCTTATGTTCCACAGAAATGGTGAGAGTGAAGAGACAACATTTAACCTGTCATGTTTAAAGAAGGAGGTGAGGTATGACCGATTTATTTTACAAACGGGAGCCGCGGGGAGAAGCTGAAGGCGATCGATATCCCGTCTCTTCTCCCTTTGTGCGCCAGTCCTGCTCGGGATTTGCATTTGTTTTAAATTCGCGCTGAAAAGAAAAGCAGTAACGAGCGCAGACCCGAATCAGTTATCAGCTGGTGCGCTTGTGCGCTGGGAGAGCGGTCCGCAGATTGCTGGTCCTCTTGAATGACGCCTCGCTGCTATAAGCGAGAGCGTCTGGATTTGACATGGGTGGGTTTTTTCGTGCTTTCGTTGTAAGGAAAAAACCCGCCTCTGTTAAAGACGTACACAACCGGATAATCTGCAAAACCTTTCTGAGTTAACATTTTTAATTCTGTGCTTGTGTATGAATACAAATAGAATACACAAGCTTGACCCTTTGGCTCTTAAATGTCGTGGTGTTAATATATATACAGAAATGTAAGTTTAAATAAGAAAAATAAATCTCATATGAATGTCAGTCGAGTTTGTATGAAATTGACCTGTCCCTCAGGGTGCAGCAGCAGTGTGTTATGGACATTTGGGGGTGGAGCAAGCTCAGGTGAGCTGCTAGCCTGGCAGGTGCACCACGCAGCCTCAATGACAGCAGCTGCAGCAATGTGTTGCGATGATGTCATAGTGGTCTTGAGGCTGAGTGGTACTGTGATATCAAATGGATTATAAAGAAGAGCATCTAGCATAGCATGATGTCAGAGTGAATGGATTATGAATCAGAGTTGTACTATGATGTCATAGCAGTGTTGGCAAAAGAGAATTTGATTACAGTTAGGTTAAATAAAAAAGGTGTCTATGATGTCATAGTTTGTGTTTACTATGAAGTGCAGTTGTAATATGGCATTATAATGAGTGAGTTATGAAAGAGGTAGTATGATGTGATGTGATGTTAGTAGGTTATGAGGCAAGGTTGAAGTATGGTGTCTTAGTGAGTAGGTTCTAGAGAAGAATGGCTGTAGGGGATTGTAAGCGGGTTCAAAAGAATGGCTTTAGGGGATATCTAATTTCACCTATTGTAACCAGTCAAATGTTGAATCTTATTCACTCATGTATATCAACTCTATGGCTTTGGCAATATTGTTTCATTATGTTCATGCTGATAAAGCTCATTGAACTGAATTAAACAGTGTGAAGGGTCTACAGAAGAATGGCTATATGGCATAGTGAACAGGTTCTAAAGAAGAATGCTTATATGGCATAATGAACAGGTTCTAAAGAATGGCTGTATGGAATAGTAAGTGGGCTCTAAAGAATGGCTGTTTGGCATAATGAGCAAGTTCTAAAGACGAATGGCTGTATGCATAGGGAGTCGGCTCTGAAGCAGTGCGTACAGGCTCTTCTCCTCTTCAGTCTGGAGAACCCATGTCTGTTACTCTGTACACTCCACTCCCTCTGTCCCCAAGGGATCCAGCCAGCGATTGGTGCAACCTGCTGGTGGTGTCAGAGAGGGGCAAGAAGCTCTGCTCTCCCCATTTACTGCAGGTTGCCCCCCGCCCCCCCCCACCAGGATGGAAGACCAGCCCGGAGCCGGCCGTGGTCTCAGGACACCTAGGCAGGGAGCGAACAGCGGGAGCGGGAACTGGGTCACCCTTTCATCTCTCTGATAGTTTGTTCCACAGATTGTGCTGAGAGCCAATCCCCTCTGGGTGGGTTTCTCATTACGCTCGGATCTGTTCTCCTAAACGTTATAAGAGGTATCGCTGATGTCCCTGACATCGCCTCGGCTCACTTCTCTGCAGAGGAACGTGGGCAGGTGTTGGTTCAGGATGCTTCATTCCACTAGCAGATTCGAGTTTGTAACAAGTCAAGAACGGTGATGACGAATACAGGAGCCCTAGGTAAAAAAACCGTGTTACTGTCTACAGGAGTCAGCTGCACCCAAATCAGCCGACTCATAGACCCAGGACCCTCAGAGCCCTTTGTGTGACTTTCGGAGGCTTTGCAACTCATGCGTTGTCATCCCCGCAGGCAGGGTTTTGCTCTCTCTCTGGCTCTCTCGCTCTTGCTCTCTCTCTCTCTTGCGCTCTCTCTCTCACTCTCTCTCTTGCGCTCTCTCTCTCTCTCTCTCTCTTACTTTCCCTGCCCCTCTCTCTCGCTCTCTCTCTGTTTGTGCGGAAGGGAGTGCTGGCATCATCTCACGTTCACCGCTGTACTCTATGTTCAGCAACTGCTCAATTTCACTCAGTTCCAAGCCATAAGCTAAGATGCAACAGCAACTGGCTGTTTTTAATCGGGCCTTAAAGCTTACTTTGTTCTTTTGCGCTGGCCTCTTCCTGTTTGTCTTAATATTAATCTTACTGTGAAGAGCCATGGGAAGCTTGTTCAGACAACACTTTATGAAAGCCTGTTGTGTTGGGTTGTCTCCTGGGGGTTCTGGGTGATTCAGCTCTGTTTGGATCACGGTTCATGGACCCCCTCCCTTCATCAGCATGGCCTCTCATTCAGAGCCCACATCTCTGGGTCACCTTTGCTGTAAATAGTGGATGTCAGGGGCAGCGGAGGGCGTGGTCCGACCGCGGCCCCGGCTCCACCGGCCGATGCCTGGCGGCGCTGGAACAGGGTCCTGAAACTGCTCTGTGGCTGTTCCGTCTCAATGGCTCTCCAGCCTCCCCCTGTGACAAGCACCTGACCCTAAGCCCTCCTTCTCTCTCCCGGTGTCTTCCAAAGGTGTTTTGGGTTTTACAGAGTTTTCTAGATATGGGTCTGTCTGGCTCATTTTACTGGCACATTGCTGATATTGTGTGGACTGTTATGCTCAAGCAGCAATTCTCTGTGGACTAGGCTGCAGAACCGTTTCCTTTACAATGAATAAAGGGAACCCCAATGGTAAACCCGTCTTTGGAGAAAGAAGGCAGAACTGTGGTGGGTTTCTGGTGAGTGGTGATAGGATAAGTGCACTGTGAGACATTACAAACAGCCGTCACCTGGGAAAGATTTACTGGGGCACAGCTGAGCCATGCTTTCATTCGCAAACGCAAAAAGACTTCAAGCGTAATTCAAAAATTTTTAATTAGCCTTGTGAAATGCATTATTTAAGACGGCCTGTTGATTCCTCTTGAGTCCCCTTTGCACAGGTTGTTTACTGTTAATATATTTGCATGTGGTGTGTGTGTGTGCATGTGTGTTTGTGTTTGTGTGTGTATGCATGTGCGTGTGTGCGTGCGTGTGTGTGTGTGTGTGTTATTCATGCAGGAATCTTGGGGAGATCTATAGTTAGACACAATACTTTTGCATGAGCATCTCATCTTGTACATCTCATCTTGGTCTGCTGGGTTAGGCTCAGAGGTGCTCACCCTCAGAACCAGAGAAAACCAAAGTTAAAAACATAGTTGTTTTCATTTAGCTGTGGGCAGCCATTGACATTCAGTAATGGACGCTATGCCACTGGTACATGAAATGGTGACTGTGGCGGAGGAGTTATAAAGGATCTTGTATGAAATTATTGTTATACTTCCATATGGGGTCAGAAGAGAGAAGACCCTCTTCATCTTAATTGCTGCAATGCCAGGGGAATTGGGGAAGAAGCTATAATCCATAAAAATCCTTAGGCTGGGGTTCACCAGACCTTTAAGTAGATTAATGGGGGATATATTTATATATTTATCCTGCAGTGTTGGCTTGTAGGTCCGAAGTGGGATGTGCTTTAAGCCCTCAGAAGCCTCCAGAATGGGGTGGTCTGGATTTGGTACCAGACCATGGGGTCCATCCCTGCTCTAGAACAGTGGTTTATGAATTCAGTGAGATGCACTGCGATGCATTTTGATTTTAAGATTGGAGAAATGCACATATTTCAGCATCATTTTGAATTCAGAAAAATCTATATATGTTTGGGCAGTGTAGAGACTTTATTAATACATCTGCACACAACATTTTTCAGTTAAGTGGAAGCTAAATGGCATAAAAAAAGTCAATTTCAGCATTGTGCCTTCATCAGTGTAAAGTTATATTCTTATGCTCAGCCAATAGCCTGTAGTACATGTCCACACATGCACGAATTTCACTGCGAGACCATTGTGATTTTTTCACATCTGGTCAAGCGTTTCGGTGCTTTATGTAGCACCATAATTTGGAATTATGTAGGTTTAATGAATGCTTGGGTGTGCCCTTCATAGACTCTCGGGGAGTATACTGTGGAACTGACAGAGAGAAAAAGCAAAAGCCGCGCTTAGAGACGGTCCGGTTAGCATTTCCGGATAAAATAAATTCTGTTGAAAAATGAATTGCACTGCAGCTCTGATTCTTTCTGAGATGACTCCTGTCAGAGCTTTGATGAGAGCTTGTTTGCTTTGGTTCCCGCACATAAATCATTCTGTATTAAAAGTTGTATCTCTTAAAGTTTTCTGAAATTTAATGTCGTCTGACAGTGCATGGCCCACACACTGTAATGGATTCCACCGTACACTGCAGAGTCTAAATCGCAGAATAGACCTTTAATATAGTACATTTGCTGTCACAGATTGTGCCTGATGTATTTCCTTGATGTGCTGTGAGAAAGTGCTGGGTTTGGGACTGTTTCCAGAATCGGGCCGCAGTGCAGGAACCAGTCTGCAGAATCCTGCAGTGTGAGAAGCTCAGCGGTGGAGAATTCTCACCTGCTTGCATTCGTATGTACACATACACACCCAAACACATATATATGCAAATATACACAAGTGCACACATACACACCCACAAGCGTGCACATGCACACATACACACCCACAAGCATACACATGCACACATACACACGCACCCACACACATATACATGCACAATACACACCCACACAACCACACAAATACATATGCACACATGCACACCCACACACATACATATGCACACATACACATCCTCAGGTTCTTCCACATGCACGCCCTCTCTCACAAACACACACAGACACATACGTGTACACACACACACACACACATACACACAGTGTCCATTTCTCAGTGTGTGAGTATGCAGCTTCCAAGCTCTGTCCCTTCGCTAGTGCAGTAGTGAACAGTGGGTTGGCTGTTTCCTGTGGCCTGTACTGTGTGGAGAACAGTTATATCTGGATTTCCTGGTAATGTGTAAACTTGGACTCTTTTTCCCGGGCCCAGGCCTGTGGGGCGCCCAGGATATGGGGTGTAACTATTTTTAATTTGTTATTAAATATATTTGGGGGCCCTCCCAATATTTAGTATTTTGGCTCAGGCCTGATAATTCATAGCTGCAGCCCTGCTGCTGAGCACTGTGTTCATAATGGCCTGTCATAGTATCATCAGCCCAGTTCATATATTTGCCAAAAACTGGTGAGGTACAGCAATAACCAAAGCTTCTGAAGAAGAGCCAGTTTCACATTGAGTGACTCAAACTTTCTCCAGCATCGCTGTAATCAGGCTGGCATTACACTGATCTGAGACCAGGTGACGCACCTCAGAGGACCTACAGGACACAAAGATTGATCAGTGCTCGCCATCATTTGACAGTGTCTCACAGGAAGTCAGTCTGAGAGGTGTTTTTCCGTTTACAGTGACGATGCTCTCCGCTGTCATGCGTTTTCACAGAACGAGCGGTCGTCCAGTCGCTGCACAGAATGCTAATGTTCGAATGTGTGCCGGGCCTGAATATTTAATGAGAGATCAGCTTGGCGCTCTTTTGCCGCGCTAATGTCCACAGCCTGCCAGAGGCACAGCATTCCAGGTGCTATGCAGCAGGGCCTAAAGGGGTCGCAGCACTGGCTGGCTGGAGGAAATCATTGCAAGTTCAATGAACGATGTATTGTTATGCTTTTTGAGTTTGTGTGCCTGTTTGAAAGATGAATGATATGACATTTGGCATTACACAGACTTGCCTTACAGAGGCTGAAAAAATTACTCAGGTGGAAGAATAGGTAGTACAAACACCATGCAGTCCCTTTGTGAGACCACATTTTGAATGATTTTTGTCACCACCAGAGAAAGATGGACATAGACCCCACAAAAAGGTGCAATGAAGGGCAACAAAACTGGTTCCTGCAAATTCTCACATATGAAGAGAGAATATCAAGTTTTGGTATCTTTAGACCTCAGTAAAAGCAGCCTTAGGGAAGGCTGATTGACGTATTGAAAATCCTAAGAGGGATGAATGAAGTAGATAGCAAGAGCTGTATCAAGCTAGGTTCTGTCAACACGACCAAAGATGTACAGGTGTAAATGAGTTGAGAGAAAAATTCACGGTGAGGTAGGAAAGTGTTTCACAGAATGCTATCATTAATTAATTAGACAGCTTACCAGCATTCGTACAAGTCAGAAACCTTTGGATCACTCATGATTAGACCTGATTGGATGGATTCCCTCTGTATTGCAGGAATGACGAGCCAAGACATGCTGAATGTTCTATCCTCATTAAAGTTTGGTATGATGCCATTTTCTTCTGATGTGCTTTTTCAGGCACAGAGTCGTACATACATTACTGCACCTGCACGCACACATTAAATTGCTTTATCGATGGCCTTTTTCCGAGAAGCATTTTTCTGGAACAAAACCAATATTTTTCCTCCGCTAAACGTGTAATTTACATCATCTTTGAACACGGTGCTTTCTGTCTCCTGGTCTGGAGTCTGTTTGGGCAGTTTTATTTCCCCTGCAGGGCATTGTGGGTCGGCTTTGTAGCTTCTTTGGGATTCATTACAGGAGCATGCCTCGGAGCTGACCCCACAGTGGGAAATGCAGCTCAGGGGAAATGCCGTTAGCACCATTGCTTTAAGCCCCAATGTAAGTGTGTGTGTGTGTGCGTGTGTGTGTGTGTGTGTGTGTGTGTGTGTGCGTGCGTGTGTGTGTGTGCGTGTGTGTGTCTGTGTGCGTGTGTGTGCGTGTGTGCCTGTGTGCATGTGTGTGCACATGTGGGTGTGTCTGTGTGCACGTGTGTGTGTGTGTGTGTGTGTTCGTGTGCGTGTGTGTGTGTGGTGCTCTGTGTGTGTGGTGTGTCTGTGTGCGTGTGTGTGTGTGTGTGTGTGCGTGTCGTGTGTTGTGTGTGTGGTGTGTGTGTGTGTGTGTGCGTGTCTGTGTGTCTGTGTGTGTGTGTGTGTACGTGTGCGCGTGTGTCTACTTGCAGGGGTCTGCAGCTGGACGGGTCAGCAGACCAGGCTGAGAGACACATTGCCCGCTGTTGTTTAGCTGTGTGACAAAGGCGAACCTTAATGTGTGTGTCTGTGTGTGTATGTGTGTATTTGTGCACACGTGTCTGTGTCTTTAGTTAAACACCCTTCAGTTTGCAGAAGTATTGTTTAATGACCTTTTCTAACTTAATGGCATAAGAGTTAAACAGCAGTTGCTTTTAATTAGTCATCCGATTGAATGAGGCCCTTAAGCATTATTCCATGTGAGTGAATAGTGAAAGTACAAGCTTGCCCCAGTGGGATGGGAGTTGGGGCGGGGGGTGTTAGCGGGGTGGGGGGTGGTTTGGCAGTGAGCGGGGAGAGGGGTGTTAGACAGATGTCCCTTTCCCATTGAAGCATTTCATGCATGTGTGTGTGCGTGTGTGCATGTTTGTGTGCGTGCGTGAGTGTGTGTGTTTGTGAGTGTGTGTGTGTGTGTGTGTGTGTGTGTGCGTTTATGGGTGTACATGCGTCATTGATAGCCTGCAGATTATCGCAGGCTGCAGCTGGATTAGTCGGACCGACACAGAGCAGATTCAAGTTACGCCTCACACCTGCAGTGCTCATGCTGTTTACAACACAGATACTGCAGCACTCTCAGCACAATACATGGGCTGTTTATTCTTTTATGACCCGTTCAAGCACCGAAACCATCAGTTTCTGCTGTCTGCACAGGTGATGCCCCATTGTGTGTGTGTGTGTGTGTGTGTGTGTTTGTGTGTGCATTTATATGAGTGTGCTTCTGCTTGTGTGGCTATATGAGCATGCATGTGCGTGTGTTAGTGCCTGCATGGTTTTGTGAGTGTTTATGTGTGTGAATGGGGCTGGGACACAGGGAGTAGGGTACACGGATGCTGGCTCATCCACGTTTGAAGGCTGGGCCTGAGGCCGGCCCAAACCCCCCTCCCCCCCATCACACTTGTGGGCTCCACAGCCCCAGAGAATCCGGTCTTTGTTCCAGCCTGCAGTCTCCAGCCCTCTGGCTGTGCAGACTAATGATCAAACGCAGCCAGGAAGCGGGACCACCGGCGCTCCTGTAGACGGGGGCCTGCGTGGAGCGCATTTCAGAAAGGAACAAGCACCTGTGCTCTCACGCCTGTGCTGTGCCACACCTGTGCTCTCACGCCTGTGCTGTGCCACACCTGTACTCTCACGCCTGTGCTGTCCCACACCTGTGCTCTCAAGCCTGTGCTGCTCCACACCTGCAGTCTTGCCAGCTTTTGCACAGACTGCCTTGCCCCCTCAGGGTTTAATGAGCCCTCTCCATGCGCCCTCTTTGTGCTCTCTCTCTCTACACGTGTGTCTCTTTAGACTCAGGCCACACCCCCCCAGGTGGTTTGGGGGCGGAGTCCCTGTGGTGGAACCAACCTCCTTGGGTAGAAGCTTTAGTGCCTCTCCCTCACTTCAGGGAGATCACAGCGGCTGCTTAATGAGACAGCTCACTACCGCGCGCGACGAATACAGTCCTTTCCTCAGAGTTCATGGGAGAGTAGAGACCCGCGAACAGGAGGACGCGGGTAATCCCTGTGTGTGACACTGCTGCTGCGCTCACACCACTGCACCACGTTTCTCAAACAATAGCACATTTAGTGGACTCCTTCCTCCAAACCGTCATCTAGGGAAGTGGATTTCATCCGAGTTCATATTCGAAAATGCAGTGAACCTCACGATGGAATATGCTAATAGTCTTCTTCTTCTGTTCGTTCTGGGAAGAAACTTCTTGCCTGAATGAGAACAGCTGGAGCACTGTTCTATTTCACGAAAGAAGCTTCTCTCTCTACGGCTAGATCTGCATTCACTGGCACCTTCAGTCAGGGAAGATGAATGGAGGATGTATTACTTTATGCTGTACTGTTGAGGCTCTCCCCCATTATTCACGGTGTGGAAGAACAGTGCAGTTGCGAATCTTCTTCAGTTGTTAACAAACAAGCATTCAAATGCTAATGGGAATAAACAAACCTGAAGATCTCACAACAATTGTATATGTGGGTTTGTTCTCTAATATTAACTCTGATGCTTTGCAGTGTTACAACCTGCCTAATATGCAGATTTTACCCTGTCTAAATAAAGAACAGAAATGTGGAAATATATGCATAAAGCAGTTTATTTTGCAGTTGGTATTTTAATGCATTTAATCATTTATTTTGCATGCATTTTCTTATTCATTAATTATTTATTTTAACAGGAAACCCTCTGTAGCCTTAGGCTGTTGTCTTTTGAAAGGTGTTGCCGCACCTGTGAACTCAGAGTTTCATCTGAGTTATCTGATGTATGCTGAGCATGTGTTTAGCGCTGGCAGGTACAGATAATGACTGCACACAGACCCCCAGGCAGTCACCGGCTCGCCCTGGCTCCTCCTGATTGGCCACAGCGGTTTGCTGTCTGCTTTGACGTTAAGGCGATCGCTCGGTTCACCGAGCGGCGTGGGGGGGGATTGGGGGGGGGTAGCACCGGGGAGTTTACGGCCTGACCGGCGGGGGGTGGCGGTTAAGCCGAGCCGCACTGCGCTACGGGAGGCGGTGACGTCCCTGGACGTGCCTGCCGATTGGCCGACGTTGTGGTTCGTGCCGCGCGTTTTCCAGCTCTTATCCTTTCTTTCCCTGTTTGTCTCTTCCTGTCTCACTGTCTCTCCCTTACTCTCTTCATTTTTCACTTTGCTTCTCTCACGCTCATTTTCACTCAGTCTTGCTGGGTTCTACAGTCTCTCTTCTTTCTCTCACACTTTCTTTCCCTGGTCTCTGTTTCTGTCACACAGTTGGTCTCTTTCCCCCTCTCATTCTTTCTTTCTCTCACTCTTATGGTTACTTTCTCTCTACCCTGCACTATTTCGCCACATCACAACCCTTTACCACAGGCTCAGTACTCAGAACATCCATCAGCACCGCTTTGCTGCAGGTCCAGCACATTTTATCTTCACGGTGTATGAATTTAAAAACATAGTGTCCCCACAAACACTGAAGATGTTTTAAGGCATCTGTGGAACAGCATAGCATGTGAATTAAGATTAGAACTGTTACAAAACTGGCTCCACCTTAAAATCAGTAGCCAATTGAGATTTAAGAATCAGGTGAGGTAATAGACCTGTGTAATCATCAACTGTTCATTGGTTCAGGGCTGAGTAAAAATTGAGGCCTTCGCTCTCCAGGGTCAGGGTTGGGGTCCCCTACTGTGAGGAAATATGCTTCATTATTGGTCAGTGTTGGTACACAGTAAAATGTTATGTGTTCACTCAACTCTAAAAGGGTTTCCATGAGCACAAAGGGGATGACATATTCTCTGTCAGAGTGAAGGGTACTTGATAATGTGACTGATTGAACACACAGGACACCATTTTGCAGTGAACAGTGATGTTCTGAAAAATGAAGTTGTTTCCTCTGCTCCTGTGATTTGTATTTAATGCATCTTGCGACAGTAGCCTTGGAAATCTCCGTGGGCGTTTGTGCCTGCCAGATAGATAACAATATTTCCTCTTCACTTCTTCTCAGGATCACTCTCCTCTTTCGGTCTCTCTTCATCTTTGTCATATTGCAGTTTTGGTACCTGTGCTGACTTCACCCCCACCCCACCTGTTCAGGTGTTTGGCCTGCCTTTCTGCTTAGTCATGGTGATGCAGTGCCACCCTCCTCCCTGGGCAGGTGTCAGAACTTTATTTTGGTGTGCCCCAGACCACTGATTTAACAACAGTTTATTCGTGTGAGACTTTATGTTTCTGCTCTAAGCAAGTACTGTAACTACACAAGAAATGGAGCTCATTGAAGACTGTGGTCATAATGAACACAGTTGTATTTGTAAGTCTGAAGAAGTGCTGTTCGTATTGGCTGTGACCCCCCTTGCTGGCTGTTTTGTCCTCTAGCATCTGGATTGGAGGTGTATGGTTGTCCTGACTATTTATGTGAAGGACACTGCATTAAGAGCCTGTTACTGTCACTGAAGGGAAAAAGGTCTGTCACTGCAGTGTGAAATTTGAATCGTTCTGAATGAATTGTTCTGAGGACTAATTCACCACAAAACTAGACGGTGGCATTTCTGATAATCCCGACATGGAATTGGGAGTGCCAATAAACTTGAGGACTGGATGTTAATTTAAAGGCAGTGTACATCAGAACAGCCAGTGACTCAGACATAAGAAAGAGTTGGTACTCCCATCTCACGCTGTCAATTTATGTAATAAAAGCACACGCATACTCGTTCTAAAGACCTCTTAAGGTTTAAAGGCGGTACTCTCCTGCCGACTATTAATGAAATAAATTCTAACGCAGCTGCAGAAAAGTATCATAAAACACATTCAGCGAGTGATATTCTACTTTTTACTACTGTTTTCATCAATTTCTTCACTTTGAAAGTTGACAAAATGAAAGCTGGGCACTGACCAGCACGCAAACAAAACCAGACCGAACTTCTTCCATGCGTTTGTGCGTGGCCCACTGAGCTGCTGAAGTAACGCGCAGCGGGAACATCTGTCCGCGCGAGGGTGCTGAGGAAACCCATCGGCTTTCAGCGCGAGTGGAGTGGAGAATACAAGTTGTGATTGTGCTGACGTAACTGGGAACGAGTTAAGATCTTTTTAACGCCGACTGCAGGGTGCTGCGATCGTTTCATGTTGAAAGGAATAACAAAGAGTTTGTTGTTTGCCGGTGCGCTTCAGCTTGCAATTGAATCGCCTAAATATTGGCATGGAAACGGAATTATAGAGAGACGCCGGTAGAGCTGCAGGAACGATCCCTCCACACACATCTATTAAACTCGCCTTTACAGCTCAGTCTGTTTTGTTTTCTTGCAGAAGAGGAAAGAAATGTTCGCTCATGTTTAATTCATTCCGGCTCATTTTGCCTCCTCTGTTTTGTGATTTTCCATCTGTGAATAAACCGTTTTCATATATAGAGGGTTGGAAATTGGATGAAAAGGTGCGTGTGTCTGTGTGCGTGCGCATTTGTGTGTGTGCGCGCGCGCGTGTATGTGTGTACGTGCGTGTGTATGTGTTTGTTTACTGTGCTAAATTTATTTTCCCCTGTCGTTGACAAATGGTGCCCTGTACCGGGGGTTATGGTTGTGTATTCCTGCTCATGCACCAGGGCTTGCGGCAAGCTTCTCTGACGCCAGACTGCTCACACAATCTGTTTCATGGTCCTCATGTCATAGCGGTCAACTGAATCAGCCGTGAGAGATGAGAAAAATATGAGTGAGAAAGACAGAGAGATTAAGTGTGCATTTGCAAGCCTTCAATCAGTGCATCCAATATTGGTGTCACATTGAGGAATGCTACTTCACCTCAATGGCCGTGGCACATTGGTGAGTCTCAGGACTATTTCCTTCAGCTTTCTAGCCATTACCTAGCTCCTCAGATACTGTAAAGCAGGGGACGGATCGGAGCTGAAGATAAGTGGACGTCACCGCTTGGCAAAACATGACACATTCCTTTCAGCGGCAACAGCGGCCGCTCCGTTAAAAAAAGAAAGAAAAAAAGTGGCTTAATCTTTTCCCCTTTCGGGTTGTGTAATAATGTTGTCATGGCAACAAACTGTGTGTAAGCTCTTCCTGACCCTGCTGTGTGTTTACAGTGTTTTTATTTATTTCTTTTAAAATGAGGGCTGTTGATGCTGAGCTTCCCACCGACTGGAAAACTGTATTTTGAGGAGTTTGCGTTTCAGCGTGGGTTATGTAGTTGGTTTGAAATGCTGTGCGTAAAAATTTTGTAATTAATGCTTTAAAATGATTGTTTTTTCAAACCATTTTGAGGTAGGTTGCACAATAATAACTAAATGAAAAATATTTTAATGTCTTATTTAATTGACTAGATTTGATCTGAGCCAGATCCCTCCCGTTCTAATATAATAAGAATAATGTATTTTATTTGGAGTGCTTTTCGGGCCACATGTTCAAAGTGCTTTATGATAACATAATAAAACATAAACAATACATGCAATAAAATGATGTAGTAACGAGAAAGGCAAATAACAATAAAAGAGTGTATAAAATTTGTACATGTCTGAACCAAAAAAGAGTCAATTAAATAAGGAATAGGAAGTACTATAAGGAATATATCCAGTACTTCGACTGGGTGAGCCACCCCAAAGGCCCCCTCCATGTATAACAGCAAATACACACCACCAAAGGTGATTGGTTAGATGGGCCAAGCAGGTGCCATGTACACCCACTAAGGTCAGGGGTTCATGGCACAGCTACCGAAGCACTGTTCCCGTGGCTCCTTCAGAAATTGCTACACTTTTTATTTTTAAATGTGAGATCTCCATTCAGATATTTACATTTTACTGTTGGGTGAATGGATGAACTATCTTTTGTCGGTCAGTTCCTGGTCCGCTTTAGAACCAGTGACGGTTTCGGCCGAATCCGAGTCACAGCGTGACCGAGCAGCCCCTGTTCCTCTCCGGTGCTGCAGAGTGATCTCAGCAGAACGCTTGCAGCAGAACCGCTGCGAACAGTCAATATGCGCAGAGCTCCTGCTCAGGAATCCTGCAGCACTCTTGCTGTGACTGTATGAAGCAGCCAACGCTGCTGCTCTGATCCGATCAAACTCCCCTAAGCCAGCAGAACCACACACATTTGCTGACAGTGTAGACCATTAGCCCACTGAGCTAACCCTCTCAGGTTCACGGCTGAGGGAGCCATCTGCACCTGTCCTGAACGTCGGGGTTGGGGCGGGGGGGGGGAGGGGGGGTCGGGGATTTAACCTCCAGCACTGGAGTCACACGTACGGGGGTGTCACTATCACACTGTTTATGGCAACACGCCTCTGAGGTGATTCGTGACCCCCCCTACGCAAGGGTCTGTCCCATGAGAGCAACCTCGTTCCTGATTTTTTCCAATTCCCCTCCCCCCCAAGACCAAAACTGACTACGTTCTGTCCTCAGAGGTTTTCGGATGATGGAAGAGGGACTTCAGAAAAAATTACAGTCTGCACAAAAATGGGCAGCGTCGGACAGAAAGGAGGGGGGTACAATGCCAAATTAAGTAGCAAACATGCTGAATGTGTCCTCCTCTTCCTCTTTTCCTCCTGCTAATTTGATGTGCTAGACTGGCTGTCCTAACGATGATGGGAGAGCAGTTGTTTTTCCACACTCTCGACAGACGGAAACGTCAGTGGCAGCACGCCAAGGTTGCAGTGAAACAACATACTGTACACACACTCACACACACACACACATATATACTGTATATATAACCTTGTTTTTGTGTTACTCATACCTTGTGTAGGCCAGTTGGGAGGACGTCCACTATGGTGAAGGCAGGACAAGCAGCTGTGAGAATGAATGAATCACCTGCTGTCACTGACTGAGAGTGGAATGTTGGGTAGTGAAGGCATATGGCACAGAACTCTGCGTTGCGATTTGGTCCCGTTGGTACCGGCCATGCGGGAAACCGGTGCCATAGCGGTACCGGATTTTGGTACCCAGCCCTACCCACCAGTGACTGTTTTATACTATGCAGGACACAGCATTACCACAGTCGAGAGCAAGTGCCAATCGGATCTCCCTGATGACCCGCGGGACCCTGTGGGTGCTTAGCGTGCCTTTTGGAGGAGCTAATGCAGTGTTAACCTGTGATGTAATGTAATGACTCCACGTTTGCTTTTGATATAAGCATATATTGAATGATGTTCTTCAGCATTACCATCTGTAATGTAATGTAATGACTCTACGTTTGCTTTTGATATAAGCATATATTGAATGATGTTCTTCAGCATTACCATCTGTAATGTAATGTAATGACTCTACGTTTGCTTTTGATATAAGCATATATTGAATGATGTTCTTCAGCATTACCATCTGTAATGTAATGTAACGTAACCTGAGTAATGTAATGTCCTGTAACACGAGGCAGAGACAGAAAAGCAACACGAGTATCAGGCGTCGGCTCCACGGCACGCAGGCTTGTGTTTAAGAGACTGGGGGGGCTCTGGGGTGTCGGCTCGCTGCCAGTTTGTTCTGGTTAGGGTTTGTAGAACGCCCAGATTACTAACGCACGCTGCTGGGCAAACAATTATCCACTCGCTCGGCTGCGCCCACGAGCCGCTGATACCCGTGACCGACTCATGAAAGGGGAGATTTTGGAACTGGAACCGGATGCATTGTGTATGGTGTATGCAAGCTGAAAGGCGCGACATGCAAAACCAATGTACCCTCAAGCACTGTGGGACATGGTCCCATCGCTGTCAAGCTGTTATTTTTTAATGGCTTTTTAAAATCTGCAGTTTGGAATGCTGTGACATAGCTGCAGGCCCGTCCGTCCTGTCACTGTGACTCCCTTTGACAGTTTGGGACTGCGCACGCTTGCCAGTGCATTCGCTGAAATGTGTGCAGCCTGCTGTTGTCACAGATGCTCTACTGGAACATTGTCTTAGCTGGTTCAGGTATGTTGCAGGTACACTGTAAAACCTAAATGCCAATCTTACTGTATGAACTGAGTAGTCTCAACTTTAAAAATGCAATTAGTCATAATAGCTCATAAATAAGTAAAAACATTGGAACTGAAAGACCAGTGAATGCTCGAACAGATTAAACTTCCTCAGAGGCTTCCAGGCAAACCATTTGCGTGAACTAAACTCTTGGGTTTTGCAGTTGACCAGAGGAGTCGCTGTTGAGCAGCGAGGCAGGAGCTACCCTATTGACTGAAATCCTCCCACCCTGAGTGATGTCACATCACTCTGGTTTACTACTGGTCACCGCTGGCATTCCGCAGATTGGGTCCAAGCCTTATGCCGAAACCACAGGTGGCTTGGACACAGCACTCGTATGGTCATGATCATTTGGATGCATTTTCCACATCTTCTAAGGGTGGAAAGTGCACTACTGCACCATTCTGAAGGAGGGAGCTGTATGACAGTCCAGGGCAGCCTGGAGAGAGTCGTGTCTGAGTCATTTTGCTTTTCCACGAGTTTTCAACAGGTATAGTGTTGAGTTGATCAACACTAAAACACAGTTGATCACCATGGCTATGCTTCACGTAACGTTACCGGTAGGTAGAATATAAGCACGATACACATACGTGTGTGTGCGTTTGTGTTTATGGTTATCCCAAAGTCTGTGCATGAGTCAGTTTTCCCAGACCGCCCAGCTCTGCCGGGCAGAGCGCGAGGCTGAAGGAGAGGCGGAGGAGTCGTGCTGTGCCTGAGGGAGCACGCTCGGCACGGAGAGCGGCGGACGGCGGGAGGATGACTCACGGGCAGCGGGCTGATTCATACCTCCACACTCGCACCGTTAAATATTGACTTATAATATTATGTGTTTTTTTGTTTTTTTTAACTCAGTGGAGATTTATTCCTCAAGAAATTTAAATGCATTAAAAAAAAAAAACATGAGACCGCTTGATGACAAGTACAGGCCAGGTAGGCTAGCAGTGCTTTGGCATTTCATTCTGACACTGTCTTCATCTGGCTCCTTAACGCAGCGTCGGTCTGCGTGAGCGGGCCTCTCTGCCCAGTCTCTTACGGCCTTCCCCTGACCGCGCTCTTTATTGAAGCATTAACTCTCCTCCATTATTAATTGCACAGCGCTACGGAGAAGTGGGCCTGGGAAGATCTGTTGTAGCCCCACGGGACGGTTGTTGAGATGTTATTAAACACATGCCAAGGCCCTTTCCCACTTAACGTTTCGTGCTCCTGTTACGATGACACCTGCTCCACTGGTGCTAGACATGTTACTTCAAAGCAAATACCATGGTGGAGTGAAATAGAGGTAGCCTTGTTACGATGTCATTAACGTAATTGTCCTGAAGTTTTGCAGATATTCACCCAGAGGATAAAGATACCTGTGCATCAGCTTGTCTGATGGTGCCCTGTGGAGGCATTGGTAGGCTGCTTTAGTAATGGCAACAAACCGTGAGTGTTTAGTGGCTTCCCTTAGCAACTGGCCTCAAGTGGAAGTGTATTGATCTCTATATACTCGCCACTGAAGCCTTAGCCCGGTTCTGTGTGGGAGAACAAAAATTGTCAATTTCTTTCCAACTAGAACTGAAACAGACAGAACGAAAAATCACCTACTAACTTTCCCACACAATTGTGTCATAGTTTTTCTAGAACAGACCCAGGCCAATTTCTTTAAATAATAAATTAGACGAAACTTTATGAATTATGAATGTGCCTTGGCAAGTCGTGAGCATTTTGGGATATTCGATAGTCTGATTGTAATGTCAGATTTTTTCTCAAATACAATGTGCTCTTGCAGTAGTACCTCAGAAAGAAAATTTAAATGAAAGTTTCATGTGTTCAGACTTCTGTTAGGTTCTTTCTAGTCTGTATATGTTGAGCTGTACTGTACATATATTTTATGAATTTTATGAATTGCGCACATCATTGCTGAAGAACATGCTTATATCAAAAGCAAATGGACTGCATGTAGAATATGAACAGTTAAAGCATGTCCTGTATTCTATAGTCTACTTTCCAGTATGATTTGCTGGAATATTCTATTCTCTGTATCTTGGAGACAGATAGATGGATGGACCGCAATATTGTGCCCCCACTTAATTAATTCCTACCAGATTTTTTGTTTTTCACTCAACACATTCCCAGTTCCGCTGTATGAAATGTATGCCTAGGAATCAAAATAAATCCAATGGGGCTGATTGATGGTGAGTCATACTTCCATGATTCCATCTGGCAAGTGAGCTGTTCTCTAGTCAAACACGGATGTTTTATCTTTGATACGTACACAAATGTGTATGTATCTTGGCTGTGTGTGTATGTGTGCGAGTGTGTGTGTGTGTGTGTGTGTGTTTTGCATTTGTAGGGGTGTATCTAGTGATCCGTAAGGCATAATGAGTAAATTGCAATCAGTAATCAGCACTTTCTGGTAATGAGAGTTTGGAAGAGGCTGTCGGAGTTACATCAGAGGCAAAGTACAATGAAAGTGCTGTTCATACAGTGATGGGGTTGCAGAGGTTACAGAGAGGAGAACACTGGGGCAAAATCTGTAATTTGGTAGTATGAGATCTGGTCTCTAGCAAGGTGTCTGAATTACATACTGCATAGTCAGGCTAAAGTGCAGGCGGTCATGACCATATTGTCACAATGAAGGTTTTCTCAGTCCAGCTGCTGTGGACGGGGCAATTATTACAGTCAATTTAATAGAGCTTCTGATCAATGGCATGCTCCGTATGAAAGTGAAATTTAAGAGCTGCTCTAGTTTTGCTGTAATTAGGCCTCACACAGGAGTCATCTGACCACCCTCTGAGTAAGGACAAGTAAAATGGGAAGCATGTAAGGACGCGAGAGTCAGGAGAAAGGCAAAAGGTGAAATGTTGGTTTCTAGGTGTATATGTTGTCCCCGGTAGGTGAAACGTATAGAAATGCTCTCGTTCAGCTCCAACAGTGCTTACATGCCCTGTGCTTCCTTGTTCTGTGAGGTTCTGGGTGGTGTCGTGTGGTTCCAGGTGCCGTCTGTGTTACCGCGAGGGCTGTTCATGTTCGGTCTTCAGTCCTGATCTTTCAGATGCACTCCTAATGAGTCCGCAACTGCACAGAAAGAAATGTTAAGACTACGGAGAGGACCTTCTGCTAAATTGAGTCTGTGATGCTATGCAGGGATTTTGAAGGTCCAGGGACTTCACTGTGAATGCCATTCATTGTTGCGGTGTTAATGTGATCATTAGCTGGATTTCTCACTTTAATTAGACTTCATAAAGGAGTTTATTGGGAGGGACAGGGTTCTGTGGTGATTAAGCAAAAATCCTCAAAAGCTCAATGTGCGGATGGTTTGCAGGCCCGCATGACCTGACTTTGATGTTATTTTGCAGAAGCAAACAGATGTCTTTTTGCTCATTAGTTGCCATTAGCAATTATTTTCTAATTTAATTTATGTTGCTCATCTTGTCACCAAGAATGAACACTGCCTTCATCTGTCTCTCTGCGTGGGGGAGAGGTGGAGGATATGTACAAATTCAAGAAGGCTTCAATCAGGCTGTCTCCCATGGAGCACTCTATGAATATGGCCTGCATGTGGTTGGCCCTCCGATAGCCATACTGTTTTAAGTGAGCCTGTCCTACTTGGGATGGGAGAGTATGGGGGACGTGGAACGCGATCCGCTCTCACTCCGCTCATCGGACGAAAGCTGATATCATTTGCTGTCGCCGCTGATCTCGAGGAAGACACTGACCATGTCAGGGCAGTCAAGGCTGCCGTTCCCGGTCTCATTACTGTCTCTTTTTAAATCTGGTTGATATTAACCTGGTCAGTCACGGGTCCACTGGTCCACAGCATTGGAGGACAGAGAGAAACCTTCACAGTGTCAGTGTCACCGCTGTGGTTGTGGGCGTTGGTCAGGTATTGTCAGACTATTCCCCCAGGGTCGTAACGGTTTTGTTTTGTGCATCTTCGTTAACAAAATTTCTTTTTTAAATCACTGTTGCTGTCAATGACAGTGCAGGTGTATATTTCCTTTTGTTTTTCCATTCAGAAAAAAATATGGTTTTGTGCAAGTGTCCATTAAACTAACACGTGACTAGGATTGGCTGTTAAAGTGACAGGTGAACAGGATAGGCTGTTAAAGTAACAGATGAATAGGATAAGCTGTGCCTGTAACTCTGTATGTGAGGCTACAGAGAGCTCTCAGCTCCATGCCAAGAAACCTTAATGACTATATATTATTTACCTTTGGGAATGGCTGAGCATATTACAAAAAATCAGGCTCTTTACATTGTGTTCTAGTGTTGTGTTTTGAGTGACAGCATCCTTCAGTCCCACTTTGGTCCTACATCAGTCAATCAGACATAAATCAGATGTGATAGCTTGAATTTAGTTCAGGCAACAGTTAAAAAAAATTCTATTCCCTCTCAAAGAAAGAAAAGAATTGCCCATGACTGACTGACAACTGAATTTCCATATTTCGAATGTTAACCATCTCTACACACTTCTGTTTAAATTTCTTTCCTGCACCTTCATCTCTGTTGACACAATTAATGGTGGATACCACTTTGGTGCTCAGGCTGGTCTTATCGGGCTTCAGTGAATAATCTGTTTAATTTAAAGCTACAGCTGTGTGGCTGTTGCTGGTAAGGGCTACAGTTGTGGGAGATTTCTACTGAATGTTTTGTTCTGATTTGTTTTTATTACTTGGGGACTCGTATCAGGCTCCTGTCCCTGAACATATATACTCAAGAGTCAGAGAAGCAATCTTGACCCCCCACTGTGATACATTCCTGTGATACAAATACACATACAAGTTGCATACTGTAACATATGCCCAACATTCTTGGGGACTTGATGAAAATGGTGGTTTGTTCTTCTCATCAATCAGAATTTCCTGTAATCCTGGTCAATTTGCATTTATAAAAGGGCTGTTCCCCCCCCCCCCCATTTACAATGTATTAGTATTCTCATGGAAGGGGTCATTTGCAAGGGGTCTTAGACATATGTAATATCATAGAGCATAACTAATTTGGTGATAAACAGAGCTCCTAGGTGGTGAACGAATTCCCACTTAGGTTTCTTGCTAAGCAATTCATCTGCAATTATCTACAGATGTGCAAATAAATAACCTTAATCAAGTTGTCAATTGGCAATGTAGGGTCATAATTGAATAATATTACGTGATCTTTAAATTATTAGAGGAAGTATGAGAACAAAACATAAGATAAGGACTCAAAAGTAAACCTTGTATACATCATAATCTAAAGCATTTGGATATAGAAAGCAACATAAATTCAGAGAGAAAGTCTTTTTGCTGAGACTTGAGGGAAATTGAAGGAAAGAGTCAGAGGGATTGTGTAGTTGGGTGATGGCAGTGGTATATTGTTTTTTGTATTTTTGTCAGAGCAGTCTGTCTGTCTACCTCTCTCTCTCTTCCTCTGTCTCCCTCTCTCTCTATGGCAGGCAGTCATGGTGACATTCTCCTGTCCTTGAGTTTTCTGTGATGCTGTGGAACCCTTGAGTCTCCATGGCAACAGCTTGTTTCGTCACCGCTCTCCAGCTGCTCTCGTCAGTGAGCGCCAGAGACGCCTTGACTCTTTCATGACATGCAGAGGCCTACTTACCTGTCACAAGGACTTGCATTATGTTTACACTCCCAGAAGCACCCTCCGTGCTACAGCTGTGATGCAGTGCTACCCCAGCCCCGCCCACTGTGACCTTACGCATTGTGACATCAGCACTACACTACAACGAAACCTGAGGCTTTCTTAACAATCCCCATTTTCGATGTTCTCTCTGATTTTCATTTGTGGTACAGTGCCAAATTTTGCAGTATCCTCCATCAATTTAGGAGAGCACATACCTGTTGCCTCCAAAGCATGTGAAGCTTCCTTTAAATGTTCATACTTAAAACTCCACCAACTGGCCTGCACAGCTAATGCATGGAAGACTGCACTTCTTGTCCAGTTGTTTAAGGTAGACTAGAGTCGCCCTCTCGACCAGAGGGGTCACTTTTGTCCAGTGAGGTGAGGATACCCTGCTTAGTTTAGTTTAGTTTAGTTTATTTGACAAAATTATAACACATGTATCAAAAGACTTGCATGTGAAGAAATTGTCATGGATAACATGAAAAAGTCCTGGACTTATTTCCATCGTGGTCCTTGATGTTCCATCAACCATAGTAAGATAACATCAGGATTCAAAAGACCAACGCGACATACAAAGATTCTTACCAAAATCTAAAATGCATGATCATATTATAACTACTATTTACATCGCATACACTTTACGCCCATTTTAATGCACAGTGCTATATAAACAAAATGAGCCTAATACAAGTAGTAAGCCAGCCACTGATACGGAGTGATTGAAACCTCCCATCCCTCGGTGATGTTATGGGGCCAGTTATTCGTTACAGTGTGGGACAGGACCCAGTCAGTCCTGTCACAGTGAGAAATGAATTCCTGATCATTGGGCACGTCACTGTGCTCCGTGCCAGTGTTCTAGCTGGATACGGCCCCTGTGGGCCCAGCAGTCATCGAAAAGACTGGGTCACTGAGACCTACGCAGTGTGATTGCTTATTACAGCTGGGAACCTGGCTCAAATGATCCTGTACTTTGAATCTTTGAAGACAAGCTTTTTCTTTTCTTGAAATAACCAGGTGAGTCATCTGAGAGCTCATTTCCCGTGTGCATTAAAGACAGTTCAGTCAAAGTCAGTGGGGAATGTAAGGGAGTGTTTTAGCCAGCGGGGCCAAGATCTAGAGGCAGCTTTGTGGGAATTAGACCAGGACGCTGGAATAACACCCTATTCTCTATACCCTATACCCTACAATCCTTTTGGTGTGTTTATAACAGCAAAATAATGATACAGCAATGATAATTCTTCATGAGATTGCTAAGTAAACAATGGACATTCTATCGATGCTTCTCCAAGTTAGCACATTTTTTGGATGAGAAATTACTGTGGATTTTGTTCGCAGTGATTCATTGGTCTGTGGATTTCAAAAATACATAGAAGGTGAGGAACCCCAAGCTTATTTTTCTACCCCACATGTTACAAAATAAGGAACAATTATCGCTAAAACATTGGCATTGTAAGATTTATGGAGTTTAGGGAGATTACCGAGTTTTAACACTGTCAAACGGTATATCGTGTGATGACTGATCGAAAATTTCACCAAAAAACAGAATTATTGCAAATGAACCCACTCAGGGGTTAAGTAGTGATGGGCTTATAACTTTAAAAGAAAAACTATTCATCTGCATCTTGAGCACTGGGCTGTGGGCTCACTGTGTTTTGCAGTAATTGGAGGTACTCCGGCCTTCGATTAGTCCTCTCAGCCGGCAGAAGGATGAAGCTGATTCCCGATTCACGTCCTCCATGCTGGACGTGTGAGACGTACAAGGCTTCAGAGCAAAGCCCACTCTTTCAGGAGCTTAATTGCTCTCCGTGCGGCCATTTCTCAGAGATAAAGCGGCTTCCGCTGTTGCTCCTAATGTCTTTGTTTTTGTCTGTGGCTCTCTGAGTCCACGGGCCCAAGAACCAGTAAACAGTGAAACAGAGGTGGCATCCCAGGCCTGGCGATTTTATCAGTCTCGCTCGTAATTACCGTCCTGGAGAAAGACCTCCATGGTAACGTGGCCCTCTCCATCTTTGCACATGCTTGGATTCCTTTCCTGTTGACTCCTGTAAAACAACTCCAGGTTCAACGGGACAGTATGGAGCTCTGGACACCGCTGTGATCCTGGGGGGGGAGGGGGGCACGTTTTTAAGGAGAGAGTTGGACAGTTAGGGAGCATGCTCATTGGAAAATCTGTCCTGGTAGGAGGATCAGCAGCGTTAGGCAGGAAGAATATGGTGTGGCTGATCCTGAGAACAGTGGTGGCTTGTGAGTGTTCAATGAAGTTATCCTGCGGAAGTCAATCTGTCTCAGATAGAGAGAGGGCTCTCTCGCTTGGAGAAAGGGCTAGGGAGCAGCGCTCAGTCAATTAGGCGCATTAAAGGGAAGGGAAATGGAATATGGTCGCGAACGTGAAGCGGTTCAGAAGCTCACCGCATTCTAGTCAAAATGAAATTGCTTGTCAGATCGGTAATATCTGTTCCAGCGAAAAAGCAATCCATCATCGCAAAAATCCCTGGGCTTTGACAGCCCCCCTCGCTTTCTCGACAGACGCTGGCATTCATCCCGTCTGGTTGAGGGCTCAACTGAATCAGGGCAATTTCACTGCCATTGTGTGTGCAAAACTGCATGGCATGTTCATGAAAGCACAGGCGTCTTTAACTTAGCTGGATTGTCACCAGGGGTGTAGCTTTGCGTATTTTCTGGGTGTGTGTGTTGCTCTGGGGTATGTGTTTGGAGTTGGATCAATAGGATGCGTTGGTAATCCGTTACTGGCTGTGACATAACTGTGTGTATATGACTCAGTGACAGTATTTATTCCTGTGTGTGTGTGTGTGTGCATGACATATGTGATAGTGTATATGACTCAGTGATAGTGTATATGACTCAGTGACAGTGTATATGACTCAGTGATAGTGTATATGACTCAGTGGCAGTGTATATGACTCAGTGATAGTGTATATGACTCAGTGACAATGTATATGACTCAGTGATAGTGTATATGACTCAGTGACAGTGTATATGACTCAGTGATAGTGTATATGACTCAGTGACAGTGTATATGACTCAGTGATAGTGTATATGGCTCAGAGACATGATAAAGAAATTGGGCGGTATGTGGACGTGACAGGAATATGACGCAGGGCAAAGGTCAGTGCTGGGGAATGCAGTCATTATTGTGGAGTGATGACTTGTCAGTTGCAGGCACCAGGGAATGATTCATAAAATTTCACGGGCTCTCTAATGTTGCTTACATCTGCTCCAGAGAGAGGATTAAACTTGATTAGAAGTGCATTTGTGAATGGGGGATATAATGGGCAAGTTAAATGGAAGCAAAAGCCTCATTTGGCAGGATTAATTTGGGGGGTTTTTATGAGCGGACCAAGCTTGAAGGTTAGAGGAAGAAATCGCAGAGGCGGCTCCCACTTGGCTGCTCTCTTGGAGATATCCTTTCCTCTGGGGTAGCTACACCCTTCCTACCCAGTATCCCGACCCTTTCCTGCGTGGTGCAGTAAAAAAATCCCTCTCCGCCACGGCTGATGCAAAAGGGCTTGTTTGCATCACCCAGTTTGCTGCTCCACATTGCTGGTGTCTGAGGTGAGTTTGCCCCTCCCCCATTCACTATAAAATGCTTTGAGTTTCTGAAAGTAGAGTCCATTATCGTTACCTCAGGGTCGACTGTGCCCTATTTGTCATTTGCCAGGGCTGGCCACGCCCTCTCTCCCCTTCCCCCGTGCCACTCAAGCCCCTGGCTCTCCGCCCCCGGGGGGGTGGTCACGCCTTTACTCCCTCTCCGCTTACGCCCACGCTCTGGGCTCGCCGCGAAGCCGAAGGGCCCGTGGCTGCCAGCACTCCGGTGGGCGGAGGGTGACCTTGCCCCCTGCCTGGGCTGAGTCTACCTGTCAGCGCCCGCTTGATCGGCAGCCATTAACGTGCAGCGAGAGACCCGGGGGGAGGAGCCTCAGAGGCCCGGTCGCTGGGCTGCGGACCAGGCCTGGTCCCCCCTTCACTACCCTGGATCACCCGGCAACTAGGGAGAGAGACCGCGGCGGCAGACATCTCCCGTCCTTCTCCACTCAATTCTGCGCTCTCTTTTCTTTTTCCTTTAGTTTTTTGGCTGAATCTACAGTAAAATAAGGCCTGCAGTGTCAGCACGGCCGCCCCCTGTCTATATGTATCTAATCACCTCTTTCACATTCGGCACCACATTTGTGCTCATTCAACTTCTTCCCCCCTTTCTACATTCATTGTATTATCCGATTATAAGAATTGCATGCTTATAATCTACATGGTACAGTCCATGGCTAGGTCTCTTCCAAGCTTCTGTGTTGAGGTGACCTGGCCCTAGGATGCCATGTGGAGGTGCTGTGGCACTGTCGATGTGTTGCAGAATGGTTTATTTCTGTCAGTGTCCAGTCTTGTCCTGCCCTTTTGACCCCTTCCCCTGGTATTATCCATAGCCTGCTATTCCAACCACCGTTTACGCTTCCATTTATAACCTCTGGCATTTGTGGCTTCACCGGCCTACATTGGAATTTGGGTGACAGTCCAAGAACACTCAAAATGGCACCTCACAGCATTGCATTGTATTTTGTGATATTGTTTCTCAATAATATGTGCAATATATCCATTGAGAACATGAATGTGTTTGTCATAACAAATTAAGAAAGAGTGAGCACAGGTTGGACGGGTACTGTACGAGTTTTGTAAGATCTTGCTAGCTGAAGTTGACAATAAATAATAACACCTGGTGAGCTCTGACAGTCTCCCTGTGACAGACCGACTCACGGACCTCAGTGAGCCGGCCTTCATAGTGCCGAGCACCTGAGCTGCATGTGAGCTGAACCACCACCGTTAGACCCGGGCCAGCCACATGGAGCACCAGCTAAAATACCCACGCCGGGATTTACTCCTCCTTCCTGCGACAGTGCGTGTGACCTTGCTTGCTTGTTTACAGGCAGCTGCCATTTAGAGGGGCTTCTGGGAAGCATGCTTGGCTGAGGAACGCGTTCTTAGCGCCGTTCTGCAGCCTGCGCTTTGTACCGGCTCCAGCTGCGCCTGGGAGTTCCACAGGGCGCCGTTTGGACCTCCCGTCCAAATGCTGCCTTCTGTCCGCCCGACGTGACGACTGTGCAGCGATTCATTTCAGTGCCAGCTGAGTGTTTACTTATTCTGCTGTCAGGCTCAACGTGTGTGTGTGTGTGTGTGTGTGTGTGTGTGTGTGTGTGTGTGAGTAATGTGAGTGATTTAATGTCTATATCTTTGTATGTCTGTACATGTGTGTGTGTGTGCAGGAGAGCCATATGTAATTTCAGTGTTCACTGGACTGTTGAGTTTAAACACTTTTCATCTCCAGGCTCTGAGTGACAGCTGCTGTTTGGTAAGACGTGCTCACTGTCAGACCTTTAGGGGAAATTGCACTGATGAAAAAAATACTGCACAGTAGGAGTGGAATGCCAGACGAACCTCCAGTTTGTGGTCAACACTGATTTAAGCTTGTCGGTGAATCGACGAGCCAAAAAATCTTTGGGTCCTGTTTTCCATTGATTTTTGGGTCCTGCATTCCATTCCATTTCCTGCTGGTCATTGCAGACAGGTTTCAGCAGCGCTGTTAATGGTCATTGCTTACGAGCCTCCCTCGACTGTAATTCCTCTCTGTCGTTTCAAGGTGACGGGGTGGAGAGTGTGACCCTGGCGTTTGATCATGTCTCCTCATCCGCACGCAGAAGTGATGACATTGCACGTATAAGGCAGACGAGCCTATCGACATGACCCCCCCCTCCCCCTGACCAGGAAGTGCGCTATAGGGTGCTAGCCTTACACGGCGACGCCGTGTCTGAATCCTCCCTTCTCAGTTGCCGGCCTGCGTAATTGATTTGCTCTCGATGCAGTTTGCCTCGAAAACGCTTATGGGAGCAATCCGTCCCCCCCGCCTCGGGAGACGGCTCCGGCGCAGTGTAATTGGCCTGCTGACGCCCCGGTGGCTGATGGGAATCGCGGTCCTGGCATGCGAGTTGGGATTAGATCTGCGCCTGCACCTCATCTCGCCACGGTCCCCCGACACCACTCTAGAGAACACAGTGGGAGTGGAATTAAAAAACAATTACTCAGGTGATCAATACTGGTTTCATTGTACTGAGAGCATTGCGGTGGCGAGTAAGGACTCTCCTCTCTTTCAATACTATTTCTCTTTCTACTCACCCAAAAGCCACTGTTGCTTTTTTCTGTTGTGCTGACATTTGTGGGCACCAGACGCTCATAAGAAGCCATGGATTAGCAGAGGAAAAAAACATCCCGTCTCTCCGCCACCTGCGCCAGTTCAGAATGAATATTGCCCGCTTTTTTGTCTCCCCCCCCCACCCCACCCCGGGATTTCTGCTCATTCTGTATTTCTAAGAATATATTTAATTATAGTTTATCCTGAATCACGTACTCCTTAAATTTGCATCCCTTGCTGTCTGTTCTTTCACATTACCGCCGTTCCTAATGAGCATAGAATTTGTGAAAGCATTGACAGAACCCTTTTGACGTTTTAAGCCTCTGAGGTGCTGTCGCGAGAGCGGCGCTGTCCCTGCCTAAAAACGTAGCGTGAAGCTAATGAGCTACGCCGGCACTTTTATCGCGCTCCTCCGCGGTCGCGCCGCACGCATAAAATTGGCGCGGGCGGTGACTGAAAAGCATCTGTAAATGTGTGAAAGACCTGAGAACTTGTGGGAGCTAAACACCAGAAGTCACCCCCAGGCGGCACTGGGACCGGGAAGATCGTCAAAGCTGTGTTGATTTTTGAAGCGCTACGGAATATCAAGCTGTAGACATTTGAAGTGCTGTAGACTGGCAAAGCTGTACAGTAGGAGTGAAACTTTGTTGTCTTTAGAGGTTCTGTTGGCTGGAGATGTTTTAACGCTCTATACTGTTACATGAGTAGACTTTGTGTAAACTGTAGATTGTTGAAATTGTTTCTCTAGACCTTTGATGCTCTGGACCATTGATGCGCTAGCTTGCCGATGCTTTCGATGGCCGTGTCCTTTGACCGTGTCCTTTGGTGGCCTGCTGCTGTGGCTGTGCCTTTCTGGGTTGACAGAAGGCACTGGCATAGAGCCAGCGATGCTGACAGGGGTCGTTTTGGCACAGAGGAGAAACAGCTGGTCGAGGCCACGCCCTGACATTGGCCATGACAGCTTCTGGGGGGCGTGTGTCTGTCCTACCATTGTCTCAACATCCAGATGAAATTAACCCGGACCCCACTCTCCGGTTTGCTAGGGGCCAAATTGGGGGTGCGGGACGGAGGGCCGGCGGCTCGGCAGGGTCGCCCTGGCCCTCGTTCCTCCTGCAGAGGCCCCCTGCCCTGCGGAGAGCCAGACTGACGGGGCGGTGCGTTTCCCGCAATGCGGGGGCTGTCTGGGTCTGCTCTCACTCTCAGTAAGTCAGCGGACTCTGTGACAGGAATGAGAAAGACTCCCAGGCCTTCCCCTCTGTGCTATTTATAGAACGCTTTTCACTGAGGTTTGTAAAAGAAGGGGGGAAATATCACAGCTGCTCTCTAACCGTTTTACCACACCTCTAACCACACCACCCCACCTTCTCCATCCCTGCTCTGAAAAATCTGTAACCTCTCATGGAGAGGTCAATGCTAGTTACTATTTATTATAATAATAATAATAATAATAATAATAATAATAATTTATAACCGTTATTGGCAGTAATGGCCGAATAGAATCAAAAGAGCCTGACTGTTAGCCCAATGACTTTTTTGAGAAGAAATCGCCTTTTATATGATAATTATCCTTTCATTGGCTATTACAAACAACAATCATTCTTTTATCCATTTTGTATTTTGACTGTTAAGGGAGGCATTTAGCATTTTGCAGGCAGGTGGGTGGGTGGGGCTGTGAGTGTGTGTGTGTTGGGGGGGGGGGGGTAGCAGAATACAGTGTTCTTATTGCTTTTTGTATTTCTGTTTTAGAATTCCATAGGGGTTGGAACAGGAAAATGAAAAAGTAAAAAAAAAACAGTAAATAAGTCCCCCCCCCCAAAAAAAAAAAAAAATCAGTTACCGGCAGCTGATACTAAGGGTGGTAATGTTGAAAAGGCAGCTTAGAGCTGTTACCGGTTTAAAGTTGCGGCCACTGAAAGCAGAGCTGCCAGGCTTTCTCTATGTTTTGAGTCCGTTGCTCAGTGAAGGTGACTCTTCACTCAAAAGCTCTTAGGATCACTGTAAAGGGAAAGAAATGCATTCTGAGTTTACTGAAGTGAGAAACATGATGTGACCTCCCTTGGCCTTCAGGTCAGAGTGGCTGTGTGTGTATGCGTGCGTGAGTGCATGCATGCATGTGTGTATTTATGTGCGTGCGTGTTTCTCTTTCTATATTTATCTTTGTTCCAACATTTTAAGGATGTTCTGGATTTTCAGTTGCTGTGGAATACTGAGAATCATTATTTTCTTTTTGCCATCTATGCCGTATGTGCTTAAACAGAGTAGGCCTCGAACTTGATAATACCTGCCAGAAAACATAAATATGTAACTAGTCCAGTCAAACATTTTCTTTAATTATGATTTTGTATATTATCTAGATTAGGACACTCCAGATTAAACTAGATTATCTAGATTAAGACTCACACTTATGTCTCAATCAATCTTTCATTTACGACAGATTTTCAGGGTTAAATTATTCTGTGGTCTACACTTTCAGGAGCTGAGGATAATCGGGCTGAGCATCAGATATGTCAGTGTCTGCTTGACCTCCACGTCCCCCTCCCAGCATGCCGTTCTGCATTAAGAGCAGCGGGGTCGTAGCGTCGGGGTCCTGGCGGGACTGGCGGGTTCTGTTCTCATCGTTAGCCCGTCCCTGGCAGTGCCGCAGTGCTCTTTGTGCCTGTGCTTGTGTACCCGGCACGCCAGCGGTGGGGCCTGCGAGCGATGATAACAGAGGAGAGAGAGTTGGGCCTGCTGACAGGGGCTCCCCTTTCCCCCGCTGTTCACTGTTCACTCCAGGGTAATTCCGCTGATTGATAGTGCCCACCACCCCCACCCCCACCTTAAAACCCACCCCAGTTTAAACCCTCCGCTTGACTACGAAGCCCTACCGGTCGCCGCGTGCGACAAACAGCGCCAAATAAATCAGGCCGCCGCACCCGAGCCACCGAAATGCCAGACTGCCTGCTGAAACAGGACAATGCCAAACACTCAGAGAATAACTGAGACCCTGAACGCTGAAACAGAACAATACCAAACACTCAGAGAATCACTGAGACCCTGAACGCTGGAATATGACAATGCTCATGCTAATGAAACTAATAAACCCTTATTCTGACCAGGTGTAATTTTAGGGAGGCAAATCACCCTGAGAGATTGCTTAATGAGGTACGCACGCATGCGGCCTGCTTTTTAAGAGGTTTGTTTACGGAGCCTCTGATGTTTTTCCGGCTTTTCTTCCCTTCAAAAGATGGTGCCGCTGCCTGCATTATGCGCTGGCTAGTTAATCTCCTTCTCCGCCTCTCTGTGGTGGATATGGCCATTCAGGCGGCAAGGATGCAGGAGTGGGGCGGGAACATGGCCGTCTGCCAATGCTCACAGAGAAGCTTCCGGTAACCCTGCAGCTTCCTCCAGGTGTTAGAATGGCTCCTGGGCTACAGTGCTGCTGAAGGCAGACCAGTGTAGCATGCTGACTGGAGCAGGCTGTGCTGCACATCCTCCACTGGATGCATTATGGACTCTGGAGCTTTGCTGTTGATTCTGTAAAAACCTCCAAAGACCCATAATAGCACTTAGTTAGCAAGTATCCATTTGGAGTCTTCAAATAGCTTTTTTGGAAACCCATGTAGACACAGCTTAGAAAAAACTGCAAAATACTTATTTTTGGTGATGTGGCTCCATGGTGATGAGGCTCAGCCACAAGCATCTGCATCCATTCAAAGCAACTTTCACTGCATTTGCACTTCTGTTACTTTGTTTCAGTAATATTTAGAGTAATTCTAACTCTTAGAAAACAAATTCTCAAGGATTACCTTTCAAAAGAGACCAAAGGAATTCCAGAACAGTAGTGAAAGGCATTTGAGAACAGTAACCATTTTATTTATGTCATTTTTGTGTGTGTGTTAAAAAAGGGAGTGCTTGTGAAGGAGTCAATCTTGACATAACACCTGTCATAACCAGTCATGAGGCATTGCAGCTAATGCAACATGCCATAATACTATCATGATGCATGCATTACAATTTTCTAAGCAGGTTTCACAATAAACTATACATTTACAACAGTGTTATGATGTTATGTGTAATGACAAGTGGTAATGCAATCTGAAACACCCTGCTATGGCTGATTATGACTGGTGCTTTTGACATGCTTATGACTGTGTAATGGAAGCTTCATGGAGTATAGTTCATGCAAAGTGTGACTGAGCAGATGGATTATGCAGATGTGTCTTGGCTGGAAGGAACAGGAAGTTGTGAAGTGGGAAGAGGAAGTAATGATGGGTCTTGTGCAGCAAGCCCTAGGATATATTCCCTCGTGTCCCACACATTAGTGAGAAACCACATCCCAGGCTCGCAAAGAGAGAGAGAATGAGCGGAGTGAGAGAGAGAATGAGGAAGGGAGCACTCCTCCTCTACCCAGAGACCCCCCCTGCACCACCCCCACATAAAGCAGGCTCTCAGGCTGCTCCTGGTGTGGTCACGCCAAACAGAAACAATCTGTTAGAATGGGACGCGCCACGCGCAGTGACCCGGACCTCGCCGCGCCACACGGGTACAAGCAGCGCTTTGTTTGGCGCTCGCCCGGGCAACGTCGCTCTTCGTGCCCCCCTCTCCCCACTGTCCCCCCCCCCCGCTTACGCGTCGCGCGATCGGAGCTCAGCGCCATAAGGGCCAGGAAAGCGGAGAGGAGGAGAAGCGAAGGACATTTCTTTTAGCACGGGAACTACAAGAAGGCAAGAGCCAAGGGCGGGAAACTCAATACATGCCGTAAAGTAAACCGGCAATCGCACGTCACAGGCCTAGTTCCAGGTTCCCTTTTTTTAGTTGATGCTTAAAAAGGGTAGCCCTTTGGCGCTATTTGGAAAATGAGGACAAGGAGATGTTGATACTTAAAAAGAGCACAACTGAGGGGAGGAGGAAAAAGCACATCAGAAGCATTTTGTGGGTGCGCTAACCTCAAATTGCCGCTCCGGGGGAGACCGGGGGAACTGAGGATGGAGGTGGAGCCCTGAGTACACCTGTGCCCCATTTAGTCTAATGCCTTTTGTCTTCTCAGCCAATCAGATATCCCCCTGTCCCTATTGTCTCCTCCGGCCTCAGCCAATCAAATGTAATTTTTCTGCTTGTGACACCGCCACATAAATTGTCTTCATTATTTCTTTATATTATGTGCTCAAAACACATATAACACTTATCTGTTGATAATGTGTTCTTACATTACAATGTTTCCCATCTAAAAATGTATAATGGTAAACTGGTCATCATTCATGCACCATAAAACTTCATTCGGATGTATTTATTTCTATTTCACTCTCTGTTTTGTTTTATATGTAATGTGTTGTATTGTCCCTTTAAGAGATGTTCGTTCAGAAAACTAGAGGGCCCTGACTTCACAAGAGGCGTCTGCAGAGCCCGTGATCGATCAGCTGTTCCATTTCAAAAAACTATGGCGGCAAATCGGAGTTGTAAGCGTCTTTTGTGTTGTTGTTAAAATAAATATAGAAATAATAGCTTATTTTCGTGCGTCGCGATTATATAAAGCAATAATTACAACCCTCGCTTGGAATCGGACATTGGAATCACCTTTTTAGATGATTGACGGATTTCCCACGGAATGCATGGATTGAAAGAGGCGTACATTTCTAAAGCGGTAAGACCAATCCAACTGTTTTTTTTATATATATAATTAAGAAATAATATCGTTGTTTTTGTGGATTGCCTTTTTTTCTCTCCTTTTGGATTATTTTTTGGAGGATTTGAATCGTTTTTCCCTTGGCCGCGTCTGATTAAAAATATTTTTATTGAGGCTTATAACAAAGAGCACGTTATTTTCGTTGTCTAGGAGCGTTAATTCACTGACAGTTTTGGACAATAAGCACATCTCCACTAATTTACCAACGCGTTACTCGGCATTGATACTGCATATAGAATATATTATATTGCTGTTGTGCGCAGTTTAAACCGTCATGCACCGTGATTATTATGAATCAAACAAAATAAGTTTGTGATGGAGGAAGTGACTGTTTGTGACTGCAGTGGTAGCTCAACCTGACTGAGGGGCTCATGCTGCTTTACTCTCCCATCACTACCTGTGACTGTATGGCAGGGGTCCTCAATCTTATCCAGAAAGGGCCGGTGTGGGTGCTTACACCTGATTCTACTAATCAAGGTCCTTAGCAAAGACTAGTGATTGAGTAGTAGAATCAGGTGTGTAACTGCTTGGTTGGAATGGAAGCCTGTACCCACACCAGCCCATTCTGGATAAGATTGAGGACCCCTGCTGTATGGCATAGGTTAAAGCAGTGGTCTCCAACCCTGGTCCTGGAGAGCTACAGGGTCTGCTGGTTTTTGTTTTCACCTTAAAATCAGCACCCAATTGAGACCCAAGACACCAGGTGAGTTGAGTTAACTGTGTAATCAACTGCTCTAATTCATTCAGGAAGTGCAGAGTCACTATGAAAACCAGCAGACCCTGTAGCTCTCCAGGACCAGGGTTGGAGACCACTGGGTTAAAGAGTATGAAAGACAGGAAGTTAAGGCCTATGCCAAGGATATTGCTGGGAGGCAAATTTTATGCTCATTCTCAGTAGAAGTTAAATTAGATAAAACCCAAATAAATCATAGAGGACATATGCATTGACTGAGGAAACTTACCACTGAAATCCACTCTTCTGCATATCTTTCCAGATATGTGTCTGTTTTATTAGGTTTCCACATATTGTAGGCCTGTGATGGTTCTCTTCCACTGGGGTGCTGTCAGGCAGCATTATTCCCCCACTGCAGGATTCCCACATTGAGTTGCCAGGCCAAGAGGATGGTTACATAAATGAAAATAGGAAAAATGCTGATTCTGCTGAATTTGCCCCAGAATAGAACCTGTCAAACTCCCTGTCAAGTGGAATATAATCAATCAATCAAGCAAAGCTTGTTTCACAGTCCACACGGTATTCTCTTACCCAGTCTACTTTTGCCCCGAATCATATTTCCCCAGCTTGCGAAACTGAATAAACCCCTGCCAATTTTACTGGAACAATTACCTTTTTTTTGCTGAGTATTAATGATGATAAAATGATGCAGTCTTCAAAGAAATGCGGTGAAGGTGGCTTGTATTACCTAGCATACCAGGCAGTCAAGGGATCAGCCCCAGCATACCTTCACAAGATATTCAAACCCTACATGCCAGCCAGATCCCTCCGTTCTGCTACCTCAGGACGCCTAGCACCTCCCCCTCTTCGCACCTGCACTTCCAGAACACGTCTCCTGTCTGTTCTGGTCCCACGATGGTGGAATGACCTCCCTGTGGAGGTCAGAACAGCTGAGACTGTGAACAATTTCAAACGACGACTGAAGACCCACCTCTTCAGGCTGCACCTCTCTCCATCCCTCCCTTCCCCCCTGTAAATGACTAAACTTAGGGTTGTAACTAGGCAGCTGTTTCATAGGTTAGTTAGTTGATGCGCCTGTCTTAACGACTACTTGTACTTTTATTTATTTTTATTTTTCCATAGATTGCGTTGTTGCCGTTCTCGTTGTTAGTGTTAATCAGTTTAACCATCAGGGTCCAAGTTGAACTATGCGGTTGTTCCCTGTACTTGGACCGGTACTTCTCTCTAGGGGTTTCGTCATACTTGTTCCTGGTTATGGTTATGCACTTTGTTGTACGTCGCTCTGGATAAGAGCGTCTGCCAAATGCCTGTAATGTAATGTAATGTAATGTATTGAATTAGTCATAGGTGCTGTGAGTGGTGAGCGACTGTAATTCTCAGAGATGCTTGTGCACCCTCTGCTTCAGGGTCATGATGCACTTGTACACTTGGCCTGGTGCCTGAGTTTATACCGTTTGTCTTGGAGGAAGGGAGACCAGCGGCTTTGTGCATGGCACATGTTAATTATTTGGGTACTCTGTGCACCCCTGTGCTCCTGTACTGGATACTGCTCTGCAGTCCAATAACTCAGTTAGTGCAAAATGGCTGCTCCGCTCCCGTGATGACTCTGGACATGAGTGAATTGATAAATTGATGGGAGCCCAAGATGAGAGGAAATTGTCTATCAGGAAGAGCGACTGGTTTTCATCTGAGCACCAAGATGAAGTGCATATTCCTCATATGATGGACTCCCACCACCTCTCACAAGCTTCTGCTGTGAAAACACACACCGGGTATAAAAAAGGAAGCTGGTTTAAGGAAAATGGAGGGGTCAGGCACCGTCTGCAATTCACAGTCTTAATTAGCAGTTTAGCATAATATTAGCCACATGATGAAAGAGAAAAAAAACGCAGAAACTCATTTGGTGTATAATTTAATATTCTGCCTTGGAAAACACAGCAGCTCTTGTTTCCTGTAAATAAACCCAGCATCTGTCTTTTCCCAGAGGTATTTTTGATGGGGGGAAAAAAGATTGTTCATGTAAGATGAGGAGTTTGCTGCGTTTATATTTTCATCAGTGTGGTACAAGGTTATAATATATTCTACTGAGATTTCTTTTCGTAAACAGTATGACACTCCAAATAAGCTTGCCCATTCAAGTACTCCGAAATGTATTTTAAGGACAATGAAAAGGACACTTGATATTGAAATGTTTTCGCAATGTTTTAGGATTGAGTCCTTGGTGGGGCACTGTCCTTGCACCCTTAAGCAAGGTACTGAAAGGTTAACACTGAAAATTTTTCGGTATCATAATTGTTAAATTAATTGATTGAAAGTTGGCCAAAAACATTGTCAGTTTTTGTCTTTTCATTGTCTTTTCATATGATATGTTTATGATACTGAAAAAATGAAAATCACCGGTGTTATCCTTTAACCTGAATAAAATATGCAGGTGTGTGAATGGATTATGTCATCTAATATAAACTGTGTAAACTGGATGAGAGTGACGCCGCTTGTGTGATGATGTCATAGTGATAAGAGCTCTACTCAGGGTCTCTGGGCAGTCTGAAATGCATTGTGTAGTAAGACTTTGCATCATTTCAGAGGCTGCAACGGCTGTGCAGCCTGTCTCCTAAAGCGCAGCATGGCTACACCCTTGGAAAAGTATTGCCTTGTATCTACAGTATGAAACTGTGGTCATGACCAGTTACTAGCCCATCAGTGGGGAATTTCCCAGCTGATATCAGGGAGCGTCAGTAAATTTGCGCAATTGTATTCGAGTGAAGGCATTCTAACTGGCCACAATCTTTCATAACATTATAACATTTTGTAGATGGCACAATATGACAGCTCAGGGGTCAGCCTGGGTGAACAGACATTGTGCTGAATAGAAAGCACAAAGAGATCCAGACATGCAGATGCTGTGGAGAAAAAGCTTTAAAGCAGGGTAATGGCGTACCGAAGAGCCTGTTACTAGCAGGGCAGAGCCGTATTTTAATGTCAGTCCTGGGCAGTTTGGCAGCCTCATTATACTGCAATACTTTGCGTTGCTCTAGCGGGCATTAACGTGTTTGTTTCATTAATTGGAAGTGATGCATTTTGGAAATATACTGATTGTTTTCTTCATTGTGTAAATGCTGCGGTTAATCTTGATTGATCTTTGGTGGTTTCAGATGAGTTGTCAGTTTACTGGTGGACACCTGTTTTAGTGGAAGGGGTCATGCTAGAAAAGGCAGTTATGTTTGAACAAATGAAATAATAGACCTTCTACAACAGCCCTTCTGGTTAAACACAGATGAATGAATTCAGTACCTTCTACAATCATTGATATTTTATGAATGTAGAAGAGAGCTATGAGGGGGACACATTAAAGAGCAAATTGTGTGGGAGGCAGCAGTTGAGCATCCAGTGCTGTGGTGTGTGCACACATTCGGTAAGAATTATTAGTGCAGCATAAATATTGGTGAATATTTAAAAATGAATGAATTGGCATACAAAGTCTGCGAAAGTCTGTTCTTGTTCCTATAGCAACCAACAGGAGAGATTAGACTGGATTATATCAGCCTCTTCTGGGGAAAATTGTCTTTGGGCTAACTAGGAGGCTGTATGCCCTAGACATACTGCAAGATAATGTCTGTCAAATAATTTCAACACAGTAAACCAATCCACATTAGGCATTTGAATATAACTAAGAACAGCAGATCAGAGGTATGAGCCAGTCTTAGCCTTCCTGTGTCGTTAGCCAGGGATGGGCAAGGTGGGGCCTGTTGTTGGAGGATTAGGTGGGACAGCAGCTTGACCCCTGTTTTGCTTTTGGGGCTTGCGGTTCATGCTCCTTTTAAGACTGTTAGAAGGGGCTCATGAATGGGACCTGATGGCGATGATGTCACTGTTTGCTTTCACTGCGGTTGGATGAGGTATGATTCTGGATTTCAGCATGTGTCTTGAATGACTCTCCTGCCAATTGGTGTTTGAAAGCTGAGCACCCAGCAGGGAGTTGGGGGGGCGATGAGTCACCGCGTTAAAAGGCTCTTCGCTGCTTCCTGCCCTCTCTGCGCCGCAGGGCTCGTTTTTGCTTGAGTGACGTGTCATAGTGCCACAGCACCGCCACACCAAGCTGGTCCTCTGGCCTTAACCCCGTTTTTGTGGACATGGACAGATGGATAAATTGGTCTACGTTTTATTTGTGTTGCTTGAGGGTCTCTATCCCACATGCTGTAGAGTGCCTGGAATAGTTATAATGTTTGACCGCTTTCCTGCACTCCGATTAGTTTGGGCAAATTGTAGCCTGCATTTTGTCATTGGTCAGTAGTTGCATTGGTGTGGTTCACTGGAGTCCTTCCTACACCAGGACATCCTTCATAAAGAATAAGTGACTATTAGTTTATTAAATAAAGCATATCCCTAGCAGTTGAGCAGACTTATTTTACACCAGTGCAAACTGGTCAGACTCTCAGTAGACAAGGCTACCTTGAGGGTCTCTGGAGCTTCAAATGAGCTAAAACTATACCTTTAAACTAATTATGTCCTCGAACCTGCTTTTGATTGTATTAGTGTTTAAGTGCATTAATTATTTCAAACTTTTTCTCTACCCCTCCATTTCTGTTTCTCCAATAAGGAAATGAAATTGGACTCAATGCTCTGATGCACTTGTTGGATGAAACCAGCCTGGTAACTGGAGTCATAGTTGGTTACAGTAATACCATTACAAGGCTCAAAGAAATTTCTCAGATGTAGGCCCCAGTCTCTACTTGTAGCGGGTTGCCTTACTGGCTGGGCCACACAAGAGCGCACAGTGTATCAAGTCAAATTAATGTAACTCATTAGTGTCTGGCTCCTTTCTTTAGCTGATTGCATCTTATGTGACAAGGGAAAGAGAGGTCAGTTCTGTGTGCCCGATCAGTCAAAGAATCTCTCCCTCTGCTCAGACCGCTTTCCCTCACAGATATGAAGCTTGGAACAGTCTTATCTTTTGGGAGGAAACCTTGGTTTCCATCTGGTATATAGCCTTGTTGTGATAAGAAGTAGAATTTAAGGGTTGTTAAATTCCTTCCCAGGTGCACAATTTGTTCTCACCACTCTCAGGAGGACCAAAAGCATAGTCACCCCAGAAATAAATAAAAAGACCTAATTTGCAGTAGTGTTGGAAATGACTGTTTTTGCTGCTGCTTCTTCTTTTTGTAGACTTAAAATATGTTTGAGCTGTTACACATCACTGTATCAGCTTTGAATTAAGTGCACAGGCCCATTAGGCTAAATGGTGACTTCCTCAAGGTGCTTCTCACAAAGTGGAAGTATTGTCCAAGGTCTTTCTAGGGAGGTGTTGCCCTCTTTAGTTTTCATGTTCAGATAAACAATGTGGGTCATTACTCATATCTTTCCTGCAGTACACCTCGACTTAGCTTAGTCATAGCTCCTCCCACTCACTGATGCTGCACCACATTGGCTGGATCCTTGCTTTATCTATGACCTCACCGTCTCCCAGGAAAACGTCACTGTGACCTTTCCGTCCCAGGCTGGCACTGAATGTTCCACTTTGTGGAAGGTTACGGGTTCGAATCCTGGATGGAGTGCCCTGACAACAGACTCAGTCTCCGGGGAGGGCGAGTTGTCCTTCGGCTGAAGAGCTGTATCAGGCCTCTCCATCGTCCTCCGCAATGACTTTCAGTGGGGCCTCCTCATGGTGGTCATGCCCAGACAAGCCAGCTCAGTGTTAACACGCATGCGCGCAGACAAACGCACACGCACACGCTTAAAATAACCTGTCCAAGGTTTAGTTTTTCGCTTATTGTGTTTTAATGACACTCCCTCTGCCCCCTCCCCTGACCTTCGTTCAGCTGGTCTGGTGCTCACGCAGCAGATACAGCAGGGCGTCTCCCCATCACTGCCGGGCTTCAGTAACACAGCCCGCCTGCGTTTGCATCGTCAGTGTCACTCTAGCTGCTGTTTACGCAGCTTTTTTGTGTGTAAAAAGCCCCCTCCACGGTGTCAGTAACGTCTCTGTCCCTCTGATCTAGACGGGGCATGCAGGAAGGTGCTGAGTTGGGCTGTCTGCGCCAGTAGCCTTTGGCATATCCAGTCAACCTGTTAGAAGTGTATCCGGGCCTACCTGCGGTGTATATGTAGAAGGGATGGATACAACATGGCTTATATGAACATTTGCCCTTGATGCAGATTCACAAATAAATGCAGGAGTTACTTTTCTCTTTGCAAACTTTGGCAGGTGAAACGCAGAACAAATGTAGATTGAATCCAGGCCCATGTCATAATAATCCTAAACCCTTATGACAATAATGTTGTTGTTTAATTTTTTTAAACAGTTTTCATGTGCCATTACAAAAAGTAAGATAATTCAGACATCAAACAGGACATCACACATGGGCATGCTCAGGAACAGTCTTAAGAACAGTGTTGCCAGGTAACATAATAACAATGTTAAGAATAGATCAACAATAGCAAATCAGTGTGTAGTGCAGCTTGAAGAAAAACAGAACACAGTGACTGCTAATTAGCTAATGCTTCTGTATCAGTATTTGATTTGCTGGAATGAGCCTACTGCAACATTCTTAAAACATGTATTTAAGTAGACTGGCCATGCAGGTATACTGATGTATCACCCACCCATGTGGAGGAGCTTTTCCATTTCAAATCCTGGCTAGGGAACTAATGTTGTACCCTTGAGAAATGAATTTGACTTGCCTTAGTATACATTCAGCTGTACAGTGCAGTATATATTGGTCATGAGGTTGCAGTAGTTAAACCACCTCAAAGTGAATTTCTTGGGAATTTCTGGTGGTGTATAAAAGAGGGTGGAATGAAATGGGTGATTTTTGTGCTAGAAAACAACTGAGGAAGATTAATTAACTCCATGATGAAAACCCTTCAGCCATCAGCCTAAATAATAAGGAATTAGCTGCAGAAATGCTCAAATTTTCTGAATTTGGATAGAAGCATCACTCATTATAGAAAGGATTTTTAGGTAATCTGTTTGAGCTGAGTGTAGGGAGGGGCAGCGCATTAACTAAAAATCATTGGACTCGAAATGGCAAATACATTAATATTAATAATGCACTGTCATGATTGCTAAGCCGAGCATGCAGTGTGCCTGGATAGACAAACACAATAATGAAAAAGGGAGCTTCCAACTATTGCATTTTAGATTCCAAAGATGAGTTTTCTCAATAGATGCGAACACTGGGAGCTGAAGCACGATGTCTCCAGCCTGTTGAGGTTTTCACATGATGGAGATGCTGCTAATTTCAGGATTGGCATGTGGGTAACCAATGTAATGCACCACCCAGACCCACGCACAAGAGAAAATACTGTATACCGTGTCCTCAATTAGGCTGTGCCTTCGTCTTTAAACTCCCATATTTTGTGTATTTTGAAATTGCGCTCTGAGTTAACCTCCAGTAGCTTTGGATCCATGCTAATTAAATGGTGCTAATTAATATGGATACTTATTTCTGTTTGCTTGAATTACTTTTCTCTGGTTCATTTTCTAATTAACTTTTTTGCTCAGCCGGTGTACATTTGAATAATCGTGAAATACTTCTGGTGCTGTATTCATTCCTGTTTTGTTTGGCTTCTGATTTTGAATAAATTGTTGTCCTCGGAGGGCAAAAAAAGATGACTTGCAGAGATTGTCAAATTCAGATCGATATTCCATTAACAACCAGAATCAGACCAAATTAATTGAGCTCAGCTGGAAAGAAAAGTCTGCATATAAAACCTACCTAAGCTCCAGGAGTTTGAATGCGAGGTCATGCTGTGTATGTTAAAATTAAAGTGAAAGCTGGTTTTAGCTCTGTGTCTGTGCTCATTGTCCTTCAGCTTGTCATAGTTTGTCACAGCGGTCGCTTTCTCCCCTTATGTAAAATTTGATACCCTGGAAATATATTGACATGCAATATATTATCAAGATATTGCACCACAACAATAGATGTGCAAATATACAATTCATTGACTACATATACAATTATTTCCTATTTCAGGTATTGCAATATTTAAAAGCACTGCTGTAAAAAAAATAAATTATATATATATATGTATAGCCTATATATATATGTATATATGTTATTTGTCAGCTATGGTACCTCCTGTCAATCTTCAGACCCTACGTCCCAGCCAGATCTCTCAATGCCTGTCTGTACTGGTCCCACTCTGGTGGAGCACACTACCCAAAGTGGTCAGGGCAACAGAATCATTGGCTAACCTTTCATTCGAGGGTGCGGCTAAAGATGGAGCTGAAGAAAGTTAGGGTGGAGAAGAGAAAAAGAAAACGGTGGAGAAGGAGGGGTGGGGTGTCTCCTCAGTTACTGACTGATGGGGGCTGTCTGAGAGAGATCTGGTTCATGCTGAATTGCTTCTGCACCGGATTGCTCAGTTATTTTGTGATCAGCAGTAAACTTAATCTTTATGACTGCTGTTTCATCACTTTGAAAATGTGTTTATGTTTCCCAAAGTCAGAAATCATTTGAAAATGCATTTCAGTGCTTTTTTAAAAGCAGCAATACGACAAAACGGCCAAGTTGTTGAAAGGACGATCCGATCGGAACATCAGCCGTCCTATTCCAACATTAACCAGTATGTGGATTATTAATGACTCAGTTTTAAAATGTTTTAAAGTTTCACACTAAGTTCAGTTACTTACTGATGTTTAAAAACTTTTTCCAATTCATTAGTCACCTAAAGTTACTTAAACACATCAAGCACTGATAATAATGAATCATGACAAATTAACGTATCGTATGAGAGAATCTTTTGCCGTGCTTGTCTCTGTTGTATGAGGCAAAATAGTATTATTAACATTGATGCTGAATGATTCTTGCAGGAAAGGGGACCATTATAAGTGATGCGAAATCAAATGTTTTAAATGGCCTGTCATTGCAGTGAACTGCTACCCAGTATAATTGCATTGTAGAAGGGAGCCCTTGGCAGATTGATTAATAAGTAGCAACATTACTGCAGTGGTCTTCCTACCAGTGAACTCTTCCCTTGATCCCTGCCACACTGAATCAGCGGCAGACCTTGTGACTGGACGGTGGAAGTCCTGAGAGCCTTCTTCACTCCCCTTGGCCTGGTTTCCTCCTGCCAGCGAAGCTTGGGGAGAAGCCTGAGTCTAAGACCCACCGCTAATCCAACCCTATGAGCGTTCATCCCTTTGGTACTGTCCCACAGTCAGCTTTGGGGTCAGGGGTGCTGTAGCGGTCCGCAAATGTTCCGATTTTGGCTCAGATGAACGAGGTTGTCTTCATGATGGTCGGACAGAAACCGAGGCTGTTTCTTTTAAGTATTTCTTGTTTGACGGTCTTTCTACCCTGACTTTTAAGGGTGGCATTTGTGGGTGAGTTCACCTGTGCTTTGATACAGTACAGAGCTGTGTGTGGCTCCTGAGCGGCCGCTGGAGAACTGACCAACAGACCTGATGTTAATACACAGAGAGACCTGAAGCAAAACCAGGTGTAGGAGGTTGTTTATTAAAAACTCTTTTTCCCATTGGAATTGAACACCTGTGCCAGCTAAAGCCTTCTAACCAACCTGTACACATACTGTCGCGCTCTAGTTTTACCAGTCTTTTGAAGCAATCCCTAATATCCATCTTCCCCTGCAGACTGAAGTATGGCCAGAACATGCAATGAGAAATGGTCATTGCTGGCAAATCTTCTGAAAGGAAACATCTTCTGTTCTTGCTTAATTATAAAAGATGGTTCCTCTGTACTGCTGTGTGAGTTTTGCTTATTTTCTGTTGTTTGCCCATTTGAATACCTTATAAATGAAGCAAGAAACAGTCCGGCACATTGATTTGAAGCAAGCATGTACTTGGAGGACATCATGCATTTGCAAACTGAACAGGAATTGTAGCCATTGCAGGTAATCTGGTCTCAGCCCAGTCCATCTTCGCTCTGTTGTCAATAAATTGGAATAGCATTTTCCTGAAATATATTTTCAGTATTTGCTGGGGGAGTCCGCAGAGGCAGTTTCACACACGGTGAGTGGCGCTGGTCTCTTGTTAGGGTGCACACGGGTGATTTGCATTGTTGCTTTCCGTGGCGATGACATGGAACGCTAACTTGACGCGACTTGTGATTTTGCGAGGCTTAATATTACGAAGCAGATGACAAATCGCATTGCATTTGCACTGGGCTGCTTTGTCTCTTGCAATTTAATGACTGGATGCGAAATGCCCTTTGGTTGCTATACGAGAGAGCACTCTTTGAAAAGGCACTGTACTGTTCTACATGGCCCTTTGTTTTCAGTGCAGCAAATCCTTTTGTGTGTGACCAATAAGATAATTTCATAATTCTGGCAATGCAGAGAAATCAAACGGGCTCTGAATGGGAAAATCAAAGCGGATTTGGAGGAGGCAGGCTGATTGCTAAAGGTCACATTGTTTTAAAAAATTCACCCGCAGAAAGATAATGAAAATAATTCCTCTGTGATGCTAGTTCGGCTTTAGGGACGCAGACGACGACGCGCAATGAAAATGTCATTGAAAGGATTGTTCTCTCTAACCTTCGAGAGCTGGGGAGTTGCTCTGTCCTGCTTCATGGATGAAGAATGATTTTATTCAGTCCTCCTTTCAATCAGCTGTGCTCAGTATCAGTTTTTCTGTGTGCCCCAATCCCTCTTTTTTTAGTTCTTACTTTGATTGGATGAAATAGGCTACATCATCCAGCTAAGCTTAACCCTGGTTTTTAGGGACCTTAACCCTATTATTATTGACCTGAGCAATGTGGCAAAAGTTCAGTTGTGTAATTGTTACAGGTGTCTGGTGAAGCAGCCGTTCCTCGATTATGGCTGCCTTTTCCATTTTGCGCTGTTTGCCTTGGGTTTTGGGTTGTGCTTTTGTCATATCCAGTTCATTGCTGCCCCTGCCAACCATACCTCACAGTGACAGTATCTGTCACATTGACAGTGGTTTGACATTTCTGCCCAAAGTGATGGACAAATGTCACAAATGTGGAGAGTGCACATAAGGGTATTTGTCAGTTTTACCAGAAGGACTATGGATGTTCATACCATGAGTTTATCCATGAGCATTCAGTCTCGCCTCACAGGCAGAAAGATGGTGCAGATTCTGATGTATTTGTTCAGGGACTGATTGGCATTTGAATTTGCCAGCATTTGTTTGTTCCTAGCCAATCGTTTAGTCACAGTTGCTTTCCATTAGTATGTTTCAAATACACTACAGGACCAAAAGTATCTGGACACCCCTTGGTCTGGTGTTGTTTTGAGTGGAGGTTGTTTTAGCAGCAAAGGCTGGACCAACTTCATATAAGAATGCCTGTAATCTTGGATGAGATGCTGGATGTCAGGTGTCCGCATACTTTTGACCAAGTAGTGTACCTTTTCCTGAGGGGTCAGGAAATCATGATCCGCAGTCTTTAAGCATAGTTTGGGCTCATGCAAAGCGCACCTGGGTCTCATACTGCTGTTTGGGTTATTTCCGTCCTGTAGCACTGAGGTTGTTTGTTTGCTGTGCTGAAGGATGAGGCTGAGCCTGAGCAGAACAGGTGAAGCCAGCGAAAAGGCCGTGGCATTAAATGGCGGCTCTTGAGGAAGCGCTCCCGTAAGGGTTCATTCCCCGCCTTTGGGCCCAGGGAAGTGAATATGTTTCTCATTGTGCTTCGAGGAGTAATGCACCCTGCATGCCGGCCCTGATTAATGCCGCTGCCACCTTAACGGCTTTTCTTCTCTCCTGTTGACCCGTGCAGCAAAGCATTCTGGGAATTAACACTTTCCAGCAGATTATGTAAGTCTCACGGACATGCTCTGACTCCTCACTGACAGGGGACCAGTGTCACAAAGCTGCTGCTTTGGGTCAGAATGGGTGGTAATGTGCTTCTGTCTGTGTGTTTCTTTGTGTTTGTTCAGTTAATCCCAGTTTAGCCCAGATTTTCCCACAGAATAATTATGAATGTAGGGAGTATTTACCTGTTTTAGCAGGTCGATGTCTAAACTCAGTAGATCCAGAGGATGAATCTTTATTTGGGCTTGGGTCAGGTTCTCCAATGCTGTGTCTTCTGTTTTCCCTCAACTTTGTTTGCATGACCTTATTTTCTCCGTACAACCGCCTCCTCATTTAGATTCTTTCGACTCTTAGTTCTGGATTTTACCGTTGTATTATTTGTTTTTAAAAATTGCACCGTTAAAAAAACATATTTCCCCTGTGGTCAAGGTGCACAACGATCTGGAAAAAAAAATCATAATACACACATCTGACTGGGATGAAAGCTTGCAGGCACTGGGGCCCCATGGGAGTAGGGTTGAGTTGCAACAATTTGGGTTGGAAGAAATCACATTGAATCACATTCATTTAGAGAATGCGAAAAAGATAACAGTAGTGCTTTACTGGCATGGGAGTAATGGTGATTTGCTTTGTTATGGAAGAGTAGTAGGATTGTCAAAATGATGAGTGTAGACAGGCTGGGCGGCCTGTTCGTGTCATGTAATATTTTTGTGTTTCTTCAGTTTCTTATGGTGCTCAGAAGGCCAAACTGTTGCCTTGAATATGATATGAGTCTGTGTGGAGTCTGTGTCATTATTAATATAAAGTGATGGATGCTCTTACTCCTCTGCCTGTTGAATAAGCTAATTGTCAGGCCCCAATTCAGCTGAATCTAAATGCGCTTTGACCTTGAGCCATTAATAAAAAGTGTGTTTAAGGACACTGCTTCAAGGAAATTTAAAAGTGTAAAATAGCACAAAGCTAAGTTTAAAATTTTGCCAAAAGAAAGGACAAAGTGAACACCATAACCAGATGTGACGACCAAGCAATTAACAGCAACAACAATCTCCTGGATGGGTTTATTATGATATAAAGCTGTATTTTGTGGACTAAATAACAATTGGAGAGCTACAGATTATTCTCTTGAAAACCAATAATTCTATGAAACGTTAAAGTGAACTTTTGTTCTCTTTTGAACTCACGCCTGGGAAAGATACGCAGCACCATAGTAGTCATTTCACCGCACCAGAAAATGCAGCGAATCACTCTTAAAGCAGGAGCACGTTCAGCGCGGCCCTGTCGCTGGCTAGGCTACCGTAGAAACAATGGCCCTTTGTGGGGGCCTCTGCGCCGCTCAGATAGCGAAGGGCTAACACGTCCGTTTATTCAGCGAGGTGACATCAGCTTGTCAGGCAATCAGTCAGCGTCTTTACCGCAAGCTGGTAAAGTCGCCCCCCCCCGCCCCCCCCCCCCCCAGCAGGCCTTGACATTTGTTCAGTGATATCTGTTTACATTTCCTCCATTTTCCACGCCCGGTCGACGCAGAGGATTTTAATCGCTGATAATTATTTGCTTACGGTACACAGCTCCATATTTAGCCCCTGAACAACAGAGAACGGATGGCAGCCGTTCAGCTTATCGATCGACCGGAGGCGTTGTGCGATGCCGAGCAAAGAGCCACTGTTACAACAGTTGATATCGTGCTCCATTGCTATTCCTGGCAATGCTTACCAGCGCGTCTGGGCTACTGCCATCGGGTGAGCAAATGTCGCTCTATTTTTATTTTCATTTTTTTAATTTTTTGCAAAAAATGTTCAACGAAATGATGTTCAGGAGTCCACTTGACTGCGCTTGGCATCGCTGTCCTCACAGAATCAAGCCTCATGTGCCCGCTAATCAAAACTAGAATGACAAATTATAGCCATTACTCACGGCACCCAGGGGGAAAGCTTGTGAAATGCTGCAGGCGTGTTGTTACGCGGAAGCTTTAGTGTTTTTTTTCAGGGACGGGGATGCTGTTATGTGGAGTAAAATGTCTCGCAAGCGGGAAGGTGTGGGCTTGTTTCCTGAGAGGTGCGACTGGGGCTGGGTGTGAAGGATGCCGGCTGGAGTGTGGGCCCGTCTCGTTCAGACGCTACGTGCGGCGACTGTGAGGGGGGAGATGAGAGGCTTACCAATGAGCCGTCAGTCGCACACTCCTGGCAGGAAGTCCCGGTAATGAGAATCTCACAGACCGTGAACCTGCAACCCCCCCCCACCGTGAAATACACTGGCCGATTATTTTATCTCTCTCACTGTCTCTCTCGCACACAGGCACACACACATGTGCATGCTCTTTCATCCCAAAAAAGCAGGACCCCACCCCACCCTCCCCCCTCCCCTTCCTGACACAGCCTCTCATTGGTGAAATACACCTCCACTTCCTGCTGCCGTTCGGGCCCTCTTTTCTCCTTCTGCTTGGTGTGATGGCCGCTCTCCCGTCGAGGAGACGCGCACGTTCATCTCCTCCCCCTCCCCTCAGCACCTCCGCTGAAGGCCTTTCCCAGCCCGTCTGCATTCCCCGCACGTCCGGAGGGCTTTTTATTGTTTTTTTATGTTTCCCTTAATTGGGCACATCCAGCCGACGCCTCAGAGCGAGCGTTCGGCTACGGCTTTGAAAGCGCGCTGAGGCGCAGAAAACAGATGGCGGGAGAGATGCCGCGTCGCCTCCTTCACCAAACCTGCAGCTGAGTCTGGAAGACAGAAGAAAAAACGAAAATAGAAAGAAGTGGAGAGACTCTAGAACAGTCTGTGGCGTTCCTCTGTGCTCAGCGGCCGGGCGAACGCGGCGTTTTATTGGCTGAGTCTGGTACGTGGCTACGCGGCGCCCGCTTGAAATGTTCATGGTCATTACTCCAGAAGAGACCTCCGCTGCACCTGCGGTTCTTGTTTGATGGAATCATTTGACTGCCCGTTTGCAGGAGCTGGGAATCACGGCTTTCGTCTGAGCATGGATTTGAAGAGGGACATTTTTCATTTGTGCACCAGGAGACGAGGAAGAAACAAGCGCGTGCTCATTGGAGCTGCTGTGGCCAGTCTCAAAGACCTGCCAATAATCTGACTGGTTTGACCAGATGATGTTTTAAAGGGCCCTCGACCTCGGGAAATTACTGAGGTTAAATTGACGCTGAAGTTTATTGTCTCGTTATGCATTGAAGGTCTATATGGGGGCTCCAACAAACGTCAATGCCAAATCTAAGTTGCGCTCGATTAAAGTGTCTGCTAAAATGCTGCGAGGTATTGTCAATGAAATGTAAAAAGAGGAAGCATTTTTTTTATTGCTGTCATTTGGAATTGCCCCACATGTGAGTATCAGACACCGGCTGCTTTTCCCCGTAAAGCCTTCAGTACGGGGTCTCAACATCCCTGTGATTCATCGGCCAAAGAGAAAAGTATGAACATTTTATTGTAGTCTGCACATAAAAATGAAGGATATCAATGCCTGTAGTTGTATTACCACTGTTCAGCTATGCCCTCATGGGTGTGCTTTCATTGGGTTGACATTGCTCTGAACAGAAAACAATCAAGGTCAACCAAAATAATATATTAATTTATCCTGAAATGAGATTAATAAAATTATTTGTCGTTGTCTTTTCTTTCTTTCTGTTATTTTTCTACACTTTCTTCTTCTTTTTCTATTTCATAGATTACATATTTATAAACAGGCTGTGGAGTAGTAGCTTTTACTTGGATCATTAGATGTTTGGCAATTCAATAGTGAATATTTTGTGGGGTTTTATTTATTTAGTGGCTAGTGTACGCAAGATAGCCGCAGCAAGCATAATTCTGTCATGTTGCACATAATGGTTTTCAATGACTGTAAAAGTGTTCAGTGAAAGTTGGTTTTATTAGACATCACTACGGGTGAGGGTTTGTTCAGGTCTCCGTTAATTATGTGTAGATTAAGTGTTCACCCACCCACCGGAATCGATACGCAACCATTGTTAGCGCATGATCACTGATCAATTGAAGACTGATAGCCGTCTGACTGAATTTATAATAACATTCTAACACCACTGAGCTTCTCCAGTGAGCCATGTTGGCATTAATGGTCTTTATCTGAAAATGACTCTCAGTGCAGATTCCCTGAGAGAAAGGGAAGAGAGCGTGGAGTCCTCGCTGAAGAGCTACAGGACCTGCTGCTTCACAAGAGGCAGCCTCCCTTTCTCAACCCCGCTTTTCAAAGGCTTAAACGAGAGCACTTTTTTCTGTTTTCTTTTTTTTGGAGGAGGAGGATCTGGAAGTGTCGGGGCTTCAGTGGCTTTCTTTCGCTCTGAGCCGGGGAGTGTGCTTGTTCATTCTCTGGTGCTTTGAGAACAGCGGCGTTGGTCCCCCCGGGCCCAACCTCGCCACCTCCATCAGCTTGGCCATAAACGAAAAATGATAAAAGAGGGAAACAAAGGGGAAGAAGCAGACCTGGCTTTGCTTTGTATTCAGTGCCACGTTTGTGAAGGAGATATGGGGTGCAGTTTGTGCGCCTTCTGATGAGTGTGTCCTTGGGTCTTGTCACCCTGAAACTGCCCCACAAGTCCACAAGAAAATTCCCCTCCCTGCAAGAGATTTTTTGTCCCCCTGTCCTCTCTGTCGCCCAGAGTTACCAAACACGAACGTAACCTGCAGTCCAAAAATAGACCCGCGGTGGGCTTCGCCTGTTTGACAGGAAGGTAAGCGGCGGAGGAAACGTTCCCAGCGGAGGAAGCCTTCGCGCCAGGCTCGGCGCTCTGCGGTGTCTGACGGACTGCTTCCCCCACCATGTCAGCTGTCCACTGCTCTCTGCACTGCTCCGCTAGCTGCTCCTTTAGCACCGCTACCAACGGCCAACAGCCAAATGCTTTCCCTGCTGTCACTCTGTTAATCTAAACACTTATACTCTAAAATGTGTTGCATTAAATACTCTTCAAAACTATGAGTTTTTTTTTTTACAGGTGAATTAAAATGGAAAAGTAATTCTATTAATTACATACTGTCTAGTAGATAATGAGCATATATGCACCATATATGCAGTGATAATTGTTAGGAAAATGACTAATTTATTTCAGGAATATAAAAAAGAGTTTTAAAGGTCCAAGAATGAGGGTCTGGTGTGTGTGTGTGTGTGCGCATGCATGCGCTGTGTGTGTGAGTGGGAGGCTGAGGGAATGAGGCATGATGGGATGCGACAGGGTGTCACTCATGGGGTCAGGGCTCGTCTGCAGCCTGGTCAGCATACGGGAACGGTCAGGCCTCTAATCGTCCCTAATTAGGAGAGCAAGATAGCATCATGGTGATTTCCGTGTGTATGTGTAGTTGTGGGCATTCGTGTGTTCAGCCGTTATATGTCCGTGTGTGAGGATGGCATTTTGATGTATAAATCTGCGTGCTTGTGTACTGTGTGTGTGTGTGAGTGCATGTGCGTGTGTGTCTGCGCGTGTGTGTGTGTGTGTGTGTGTGTGTGTGTGTGTGTGTGCTGTACATGCTCAAGTGGCCAGAGAGCGTATTGGAGTTGACATTTTGCTTTCAGAAGAGGACAGCGTTTCCCCTGGTTATTACATGGGGAAAGAAGTGCTCTGCTCTTCTGCTTTCATCTCCAGAGCAGGGAGGCTCCGGGGGCTGGGGTGGGGGCATCAGCTGTGCGATGTGCATTAGCACACCTACTGGCAGAGAATGCGGTGGTGGGAGGTCCATCAGAACACCGCACGCGTGTCACAAACTTGGAAGAGCGGTGTTCGGGCAAATCACGTGTGATGCATTACTCCTGAAACTATTGCGCAATATGTTTTTATTTTTAATTTCCATTTCAATGAACACCCAAATAATAATGGGACGTAGGCACTGGAGATATAAAAAGGTATTATATAGGCTACTTGCTGACAGCCAAATGACTCAAATATAAGGTAGTTAAAATGGTTAATTAGGCAGCCATGAGTTGGCGTGGTTGGTATTCTTTTCCTTCACCTACAGTAACCAATCAGAGCCGAAGTCATTAAGTCCCAAGGTGGGAGCTTTCCTTTCCTCATGACGGCTGCCCCGCTGCAGTTAAGAGAGGCGGGTCTCCTGTCTCTGCTCTCCGCTGCGGCTGAAGCGGGGGACCCTCTAACTTATTTTGTAACAATACTGAGAACCTCTGCGTCACGCCGGCTATTTTTATACCTCCCCGTGCGCTGCACCAGCAGAGCGGAGTTTAATACCTCCTCCTCCTCATCCATATGGATAAGGCAACCTGGCACATAGCAGCCTTTGTGCCTGCAAAACTGCTGCAGTAACTTCACCTCTTTATTATCTCACACACACACAGGTCGGTGCACTGTATAGTCCAGCTGTAAATGTTTTCACTGTGCGAACAGGCTTGTTTGTCACTAGGAGAACACACAGGGGGCCCCTCAGTCACATCCCAGGGGCCCACAGTGGTCCTTGCTCTCTGTCATGTGTGGGACTTTTAGCTGAAGGGATCCTATGGGTGTCCTGTGTACACACTGGACCAGAGTGGGACCAAATCTTGTAGAGTTGAATTAACACTACTAGAGTTGAATTAACACTGGATATTTTACTGTGTATGACCCAGAGAAAGCTATAGGACTGTGATACATGGCACTCGCCTATAGAGACCAGATTTTTAAACCGAAAATGATGTTTGTGTATGTAAGGTCTCTAAGCTCAAATCCTGACTGTAATTGAACGCTATGGTTCAATATTGTGGGGTGATGTGATCAGTAGGTTGTCCTCCACTAGAGCACTGAAGATCGACTCCTCTGGTTCAGGGAAGCATCATTCGTACAGTTCTCGGTGGCCATGCCCATGTACTGTTGTGCACCCTTCCCAAATTGATGGAGGGTGTAGCATCAGTGGGACAGTACTAGAGCTGTGATTACTGATTAATTAAAAGCTAATTGAAAGCTGATTTAAAGCCAGTTATAAAAGCCTCTCCTGTGTAAACCAATCAGCTATTGCTGAATCTTTCCCGTAAGACTGTGTACCCAGGGGCCGAAGAGAGGCTTTCATCCCAATCAGGTGCTTAATTTTCCCGTCCACCTGATCAGTATTTTAATTCATCCCGCTCGTCCTCCGTCTGAGGCGGTTTAAGGAGAGCCAGAGAAATGGCTGGATTTCAGCAGTACCAGACCCCTGCTCATTAGACCTGCTCAGAATCACAGTGTGCTGTTCGCAAAAGGTCTCTGACGTGACCGAAATTTTAAAAGCGCCTTGTGAAGCTGAGAGCAGGGACTAGCCGTGCATGGAGGGAAAAGAAGACTTTCAGGTTGGGAATTGGCTGAATTGCACTGTGCGGAAGGGCGGCGTGGCTCGCTGGGTAAACCCTGGGTTGGAGGCGCGTAACGAGCACGAGTGCTGTGGAGTATGGAAGTGGGGTGTTCGGAGGACACGTTCCTGAGGATTCTGGGTCGGGATGGCCGGGTCCTATCTTAGGTTGTTCTGTTCAGGTCACCAGTGAATTCTTTTTGGTGGGCTGAGAAAAGCTTATTGTTCCATAGAAGTTAGAGGAGATGTGGGTGCGTGTGTGCATGTGTGTGCGTGCATGTCCATTTGTGCACGTACGTGTGAGTTTGCTTGTGCGTACACGTGCGCATTGGTATTCTTCTCAACTTCACTGTTTCGTGCAGGTCTGTAGCCTGTGGCAGCAGTTTGTCTCTTTCTGGCATTAATTACTGATGATAATGTGATTACTTGTGTCTTAGTTTCTTTTTAGAGTTGCCTTAATTTTCTTTTTCACTTACAGGGAGGGTGGATTAGCTCTCAAATCTAATTTTTGGTTGTCAAGGGGGCCAAGGGAATCCGCTCCCTTGATTAGCTTGTAAGCTACTTACAGTAAAGGTTACATGTTTCTTTTTTCCATCATATTCAAAGCCGATCTTGCATATGAAACCTTGAGGATGCAATAATATTGAGTCATATCGGGCCATTTTAGTGCGTATTTCATCATGGTTTACTGACCAGAGTTGCTTGAATGTATTTCATTGTTTTTAACACAGACGCTGTGGGCCGCCTGCTTGCATTTTTCATTGCCGATTCTAGCTTTTGTCTTGCTTTTCCTCTACTACACATCGCTATACTGCACTTTGTGAAGTGTTCTGTGCTGCCCTGCGATGTGATTGGGTACGTGATATTATTAATAATATTAAACTCTGTCCACATTCACAGATAGTCACTGAACAATGATGTTCTTTAATGAGTCTTATCCCCTATATCTCTGGCACAATGCCCACAAAACCATTTATATGCTTTATATGAGTAATATGTAAATCGTAAAGTGTGTCTCTATATTTTTCCCTGATAAAGGACACCTGATAATTAATCACCAGTCAGGTGTGCAAAGCAACCAGTCACAAATCAACCAATCAGGATCAGGAGAGCCGGTTGGAGTGGGCGGGCACTTTGACCCCTTTGGTTTGCTTTTCCATGGAGTAGGAAGTTCCCCATCTCGTATGCCCCGTCACATTTTTCCTCAAGCAAGGTCACTTACCCACTCTTTAATCCAGCCGTAAAAGCACAGAAGACCCCTCTAAGGGAGGCAGGAGCAGCCACTCAGTGTTCTGTGCTGTCCCCCCTCCCTCCCCCAAACTCCCCCGAGTCTCATCATTTTAATGGAGGCTCCAGGGGAACCACAATCTCCCAGATAAATGATTCAGAACGCCGGGGGCACGCGAGGCACTACGCCGTGGGGCGACTCCAAGGGCAAGTCTGGCCGGGACGGGCGGGAGGCCTGCTTGAGGATTCGTTTTTCTTGGTGGAAGATGTGACCCCATTTCATATTCCATGATCATACGAAATGGGATGAGAGTTTCAACTGCTGGCACGTGGAAGGGAAAGAACATTTTTCATACAGATTTTTAAAAAATCTTTCCAAAGACAGCAGTAAATACGGCTCTGTGCACATACTGCTCAAGCTGCCCATATGGTGTGCAATTTTAAATATATGTATAGTAAGAATTTAAATATGCTTTTAGAATTGCTATATTTACACAGATAATTTGAATATGTACAAGTGGATCTATCGTTGTTTATATGATGTAGTTAATTCTGCATTTCAACATTGTCTGGTGCTCAGGAGTTCCTACCATCTATAATTTAATTCACAAAGCTTTTATCCCAATTGCATGAAGAGCGTGTGTATTAGTACCATTGTATTCCAGTTGCATTGTCTCAGTGGCCTTTGGAAACACATGACCATGCTGCTGGAACCGCTGCACTCCTGTGGAACTCGCCCTATTGCTGACTCTGGCATCAGTGCTCATCTTCACATTTCCCAGATCAAAATATCATCAGTCTTATCACACAAACTACTTGGGAGAGAACATTACAGGCAAACACCAGCTAGCTAGGATTGACTAGCCTGCACAGGCCCTCAGGTCATCAAATGTTCTTAGGTTCTTATTTTAATAAGCAGAAACACTTCCTGTCCCAGCACCTGGGCGTTTATCCACTCTGCCTCTCCTCTTTCGTGCTTTTGCCATCCCTTATTCCTGACCTTCCTGACCCCGTTCCTCTTCCTCGGCTCTTCTGCAGTGTCTGGGATGGGAGAGAGGGTCAGTAAACCAGTACAAATGGCCATGTGCAACTCTGGCCATTGGACTCTAAGTCTTACACTTTATTTCCCCCTGCAAGTGAAGGCTTTACATGCTGGTAATGAAGAGCTCTTCAGGGGATTCCTTGCACTGGGCTGTTCTTATTCTTGGCTGGGGGAGGATGACCCAGTTAGTGTGCTTGGCGGGCTTGTGAGGGCTCTCCACTTCAGTGTGACGCGTGGCGCCGTTCGTGGGAATCCCTCATGCCAGGGGAGTTGGGAGTTCCGGAAAGCTCTGCCGCTTTGCAGAGGAAAGACGTTTCTTCAGCTGCAGTGACTTCATAACACATAGGCCAACTGCTAGAATGGCCCTGGCCCTCTCTCATTGGAACACCTGTACCTCCTTCGTCAGCAGTGAGTTAGCCTGGTGGTCTCATCAGACATGCTCGTCTCTTCATCCTCCTCTGTCCCCCTCGCCCTCTCCCTGCCAATTCTGTTCAGTATTTTTAATAGCTCCGAAATACATTTAGTGAATATTGCCAAAATGTAACAAATTCATTGAACATTTTAATGAATGAACGTACACTGTAAATATTGAAATGGTATCAATGGTAACTGTAGCAGTGAAGTAAATCACAGACTTTAAACAGGTTTATTCTGCTCATGGATTGAAATAATGCTCGTGTTTTCATTTATTTCAGATTTGTGTTCGGTATTTACTCACTCTCCCTCAGGATGTGCATGATGTGATGCGCTGTGCTGTGAATGGGGCTTTAGCACTTAGCTCTCTCGCTCTATCTCTCCCTCCCTCTCTCTTTCTGTCTCTCTCTCTCCCTCCCTCCCTCTCTCTGTGGTAAATGTTTCTGCTGTATCTTGCCACCTACTTGTTTCCCTCGTTATGCCACAGGATGCCACACATGCAGCGTGGCAGCAGCTGATAGATAAGATATTGAAATAAAGACACTGTCCTTCTTTCGCGTACCTGCAAGGTTGGCTGGTAAATAAACACACTGATGAGAAATAAATCTACTATTTATATCCGCGTAACACGGGCACAGTGTGTCAAATCAGGTAATGTAAAGGATGGGGAAGGCTTTTGGAATGTGTGTGTTTGTTGTGTGTGTGTGTGTGCTTGCTGTTTGTGTGTGTGTGTGGTGTGTGTGTGTGGGTGTGGTGTTGTGTGTCGCGATGTACTCGCGCAAGGGAGTGTTCTGTGTAGTGTATCATCTGGTCAATGATGTTTAACTGGCTGTGTTTATGTCTTTTGCCAGATGCACAGTTTACCCTACTACATTTTAAACAACTGAAGTTTTTTTTATTCAAGAGGGAACTAATAAAAGCCTTCCATCTCTGTTATAGTGATTAAATTAGTATGAAAACTAGACTCCTGTCATGATATACAGCAGATAAGGTGTTTATGAACATAAGTTTCCTTTCCTAGCTCAGGTTACTTCACTGCTCACTTTGCTTTTTGCAGAATCCCTGTCGTTGCTCAGATTCCTTTATGAACTCCTCCAGCATTCTTTCTAGATTGTACAGACTTATCGGGCTGTCCGCTGTCTCCTCAAGACACTCCTATTTAAGCAGTGTCAAGCTCATTTTAGACGTTTTTGTTAAAATGTCATTAAATGGCAGCCACTCATTCTTTTCTTCCCTTCTAGCAGCCCTTCCCTCTCCCGCACCGCACGCTTTAAATTCTATCGATACACCGGCTAATTCCAAATCGATGCCGACACATAGAATCACTCAGCAGATAACAGCTGGAGAGTGCTCTCTCGTTAGAGTGATCCGTGGCTTTTTATGGTCCTTTAGGGTGTGCTCAGCCTTCGGTTTCCTCAGTAGTATCAGTAAATAACACGCATGCACTCACACACGCACTCACACACACACACACTTCACCATCCCCTCCTCTCCATGCCCAGCAAAGCTTTACTATTGTTCTTTTTCGGGTTTTTGTACATTAACAAAACAGTCTCTGAAGAGCACAGTCCTCGTTTTAATTGGCTGAGCCTTTGAAGCAGCTCCATCCCTCACTCCAGGCACTGCATGCTGAATTTCCCTCTTTTAAATGCGCTGTACGTTTCCTTTCCTCTCATTGCAGTTGAGGTATGTATTACACAGGCACAGCGGTTGGCGGTTTAATTATGTACTGGGGGCTGGGGGTAAAGGGTGGCATTTGAATAGGAGGGGTGGCTCAGACAGCTAGGTTGAATGAGCAGTGGTAGTCCTTTTTGCTCCCCCCCCCGCACACACACACACACACACAGATCCCTCATCCAGCCGATTTGCAATAACAGATTTCTCAGAGCCAACGTCTGAGATCAATACGTAGTTAACTGCTTGGGAAATCTGATGAATCCTTATTGGCTTGTACCATAAATCCACAAAGTAATAATGTTTTGTTCCCGCCCTTGAGATTTTCTATATACTACTTAAGAGGACCTATGGATTTCTTGAGCGATGTGTTACAGTACCGCACATGTGTGGGGTAATAAACAACTGCTGCAGTTATTGCATGGTAACGGTGTTTTACAGGTTTTTTATTTTAGATGTATTGTGTTTTTTATGGTAAAATTGCCTCCTGGTGCAGCACACAGGTTTAGCGAGAGAGTTCTCCGCTCTGAATTTTTGAAATCCAGACTGAGAACTGCTCTCTACCTCGGCTCATGTCCAACTGGACTGAACTGGGAGACTGTGGAGACCGGGTGTGGGGTGTGGTGGTTAGCGGTAGAGGGTGATCTGGTAATGAAACCCAATATAAGCACGCCCTCCCCAGCGTCTCCAATCCCCCAGAGAGCTCTCGCGCTGTTTACACGCTCCACGCCAGCTCCACCTCTCCCCTCCGCCTTAAAACAACACCATCATTTATTAATGCCACGCTTTCTTTGCCGATACGGAGCCCCGGCTGAATAATTCACGTCTTGAAGCGAGGGCTTGACCAATGGGAGCAGCAGGGCTCTGTGAGGGGGGAAAAGGGGACATCTGATAGGGAGGCGTATCTGTGTTTTTGCCCATGATTAAGCATCTGTGCGTTTCCATGGAAAACGTAAGCTCCGCCCCCCAGCCACCGCTAATCCCATTAACTGGAAGTCATTTGGGTGGCAGCCAGCACTGTACACCTCAGGGAGGGCTGTGCATCGCACCAGACTCTTTCTTTGTGTGGGGTACGCAGACCCATGGTTCTAAAAGCCGTTAAATAAAAATACTAAATAAAAGAAATGCCAATGCTTTTTTAAATTTGTGTTAAAATGCTTCCATTTTTGTTCATCTCTTGCTCTGTCCAGTTCTGCAACATATGTACAGAATGAGTACTCCGAACTAGAGAGGGGGAGTAATGTTTTATTTTTTTTAAAAGCACTGTATGGCTTTTCTTTATTTTTATATAAAGACGCTTGGCTCCAATTACGTGCAGTATGCTAAAGCTTTGCATCTTGTGCAAATTTAGCCTGACTTTAAGCCACTTTAAGCCGTAACAAATTTTGCTGATGCTTTTTGGACAGCATTGTAATCGGTCGCTGTGTCCTGCCTACCAGCGCCATCCGTAGCGAGTGAAAGAAGAACACAAACAATGAGGTAAAGTGGAGGCCTAGCAGCGCTGTCGAGCCTTGTTGACTGTGAATGAATTCTCTCGAAAGTGACATTATTTAGCAAATCCCATTTCTGAGAGGCAGTCAGGACTGAGGCCAGGAAAGTGATTCTCCTGGGGAATGCTTTGGACTGGGAAGCAGGGGTTTACTTTTAATGAAGTTAATCACCCCCCACATGCTAATTACACTCCCACCACCCGAGAGTCCTGTTCCAGCCCTTTGTTTCCGTGTGTCTTGTGACGGCATGGATTCCCTAAAGGTCTGCCCCCTTTCCTGCAGGCAACTGAATCATGCCTGTGATGGATGAGTTCCTGTATTGTCCAAACTGTGAATTTGAACCCCCCACACTAAATACATTCTGTCCTACACAATCTAAATACATTCTGTCCTAATCAGAAGTTTGGCAAGAAGCAAATCAGACTAGCACTTTCCCTAAAAAGACTTTCCCCATCTCTCTCTTTCTCTCTCTCGCTGTCTCTCACCCACTCACTCTCTGGCAGATGCTGTAGTGCAGGAGTTCATTGCTAATGCACAGAGGGTCACGATACAGCCTCTGTTTTCACACAAGATAATAGCTAAGATGGAGGGTTGGTTTTAAGGACTCCACTTCTCAAATGGGAGAAGGACACAATTCTATGAAAATATAAAAACACCCTACCCGTCAGGACACTGAATGCGTGTCATTCAGGGATGTTTGCCAGGGAAATTCACTGATTTAGAAGCAAGCAAAAAGCACATTTATCATGGTTTCAGTCCTCAGCCTAGTGACTGAATGTGCTGTTTGGAAGCTGACACAACTTTGAGCTTCTTACTTCCCAGCTCCGCCATACTCCCACTCTCTGGCTTTTTCCAAGCGCTTTCCCAGCAAAGCTAAAGGAGGCGTTTGCGGGAAATACTTGTCTGAGCTCTGTGCCTGTGAATGGCCGCTACTTAATATTTACTGCAGAACCCCGGGAGCGGACACATGCCGTTTGTTTTAATCGCAGAGCAGGCCGACGCAATCGTTAGACTTTCACTGCCATTCTTGCACGTGTCACTGAGACTCGGCAAAAGCGGATTTAGCATTTTAAGGAGTGCGCACAAGCAGTGAGGTCGGTTGGTAAAAGTGCTGGAGTCATAGGCTGGAGTCTCAGCTACTCTGCTTCATGACTGGGAGTGTCCACTAGGGGGACACCGTTGGCCTGCTTACAACGGAAGGAGGGTGGGCGGTGGTCAGCAGGGTTTCCTGAGACATTTCAACTGCTACTTTAGTTCGCTCAGTTCTCAGAGGCTGCCAGTCATTGTGAGTGAGTGATATGGCTACTCGGTCTGCGGTGGCTCTCCTCTGAACTGTAGGGTTGTAGGGTATAAAATCATTGGCCTCAAGATACTTTAGCCACTGTGCACCTGTGGTTTGAGTGCAGGTGATGCTGGAGAGGTGCAATTTTTTATTCCAAATGAGAATATAAAGACAATATTGGTGTTGGAAATTGCTGGAAATAAGAGGTGAAGGCCTGTGGTACCTCAGAGAATGAGGAACTTTGTTGAATACTAATACAGGCAGGGAACACTGGAATAGAGATGTAAAAACAGCCTGTATGACATCATGACCCTCCTCCTTCCCCCCCAGTTCTACATTAGCTTCTCCCCCTGTTGGCTCCTTTCTCTGAGAACGTTCTCTGATTGTCACAACCTGCGGTCCAGTCGCGTCCGTAGGGAACGGCTTGCCACCGATCGATACATAGCTCCAGCCCGTTCTCCATCCGTCTTTCCCTGAAGGTGCTGCGTGCCGGCACTGCATGCTAATGCGGCTACTCCGCATGCAGAGCCAGACCGGCTCTTTGATCACCGCGCCTTTGAAGGGGAGCTCAGCCGCGAGAATCCACCACGGACGATGACGTCAACTGTTGAAAGCCAGGCGAAGCGTTCGACTGGTCAGGGTCATTAGCCGTGTTTTTCCTTTAAAATATCCCGCTGTGAGGATGGGGTGGCATGGGATTTGAAGTCCGTAGCAAACGGGGCTGTTCAACATCAGCGCTGGGGCTCTGGTAACCCCACTGATGCCTGTGACAGGACTGAGGTTTTTATGGGAGTTTTGAACAGGGAGGAAGCATGAGTCGGCATATATGTAAATATCCCTGCAGATAGTCTTGTCTAAATAACCACTGTATCAACGCTATGGGATGTATGTTGTGCTTGTGCAATATTCTGAAGGCCGTACTTTCACTAGAGCTGGCATATTTGAATTTTGAATTTGTGTCTTTTTAAGCTGTATAAGCCATCCTATAAAATCGCAACAGCCAATTAAAATAAACGTATTCATACATGCATTGCATAAGGTGGTTTCTGATGTGAAGCGTTACTTTTCACATGGGATAAAATCAACGCACTCTGAAATGAATTCTAGTCTAGTCTAAAATCTCTGCATAGTAACTAGTTTTTTTAGAATTGCGTGTGTGTTGGGAAGATTGACTCTCTCTCTTCACTGACCCGAGGTCTGTAGCAAAGGAGTCTCAGCGAAAATGAACACTCATCCGTGGAAATTTGCTGCCGTGCCCCGGCGGGGACCGTGCCTAGCCGTGTGGGTAATGGTGAGTCCTGATCGTTACCGCGGACCGGGAGATGAATAACTCTGCCTCTCCTGTTGTCTTTGCAGTAAGTGGGCATTCATGTTTACCATGAATAACAATTTAGTGGAGGTCTCTCTGTGATTAATGTGGAGTTCTGTGCTTTGGGAGTTTGCGACTGTTTAATACGGAAACTGTGGGCGGGAGGGATGGAGCTTGGGGGGCGTTGTGCTGTGAGGGTTAAGTGCGCGTCACATGGGCATTCTGCGTGCGTTCCTGGGGGGTTTGTGCTTCGAGCTCCATTAGCATCAGTCCCCAGCACCAGTCGCTGTACCTCAGAAGTATGGGGCTGGGCTTGCTCACTCATATTGCGAATTGTGCTTGTGAATGCAAGCTAGAGATTGCATGCGTGTATGCATACATGAAAGTGTGTTTATGTACTTTTATATTTGTGTGAATGTGTCCTGGATTGTGTGTGTGTGTGTATGCGTGTGTGTGTGTACGCACATGTGTTTGTGTCAGGTCTTCCACTGAGGTAGTGAGCCGGAGTGCCAGAGAGGATCATGGGAAATGCTGCATATGAAGCACTGGTCACGCAGTGGCTCCAGCAGCTAATGGCTAAACGGCTCCTCACAGGCCTGCTAATCTGTTTGTGCGAGCCCCCTCCAGCCCAGGAGAGCCACAGTGACAGCGCCGCAGTAATCAGCAGCTTCGCTAAACGCCTTTATAGACTACACAAGTGGGTTTAGGGCGCTCATTGAGATTTAACAGACTTTGCATCGACGTCGGTGACATCTTTGACTTTGACTGTGCCTGTGATGGAGTTCCCTCCTGCCCTGGCCGTCTGACTGACTGAGGACAGGAAGGGGATACTGTGAGCGAAAGGTCCTGGGCTGTCCTTTAGAAGACAAAGGCCCAGGCCGGAGGGCTGAACGCTGCTGGGAGCCGTGGGGCGACGGTGACATTTTAATACAAACGCACCTCTCAGCGTGCCTGGCAGGGTGATTCAAACTGCAGCTGGCAGATAATGGGCACCACTTCACCCATGCTTTAACGGGCACCACTTCACCCCACGCCTGAGCCAGCAGGTGAGGGTGCCGGCGGGCCCCACTGCTTCCTTGAGAGGGCTGCGTTGGGTACGGTTCGGCCAACTGGCCTTTTATTCTGCATGGCCCAGACGCTGTTGTTGTATCAATCCATCAATCAATCAATCATCCTTCATTTATATAGCACATTTCATGCACCTTGGTGCAATACAAAGTGCTTCACAAAGAATTAAATGAACAGATAAATTAAGAACATAGAAGGCATTTAAAAGTATTAAAATAAATACAACAAAAACTAGGCAATCAAACAAATAAAACCGATAAAATAAAATGAATTAAAAAAATAAAATAAAATAAGGTATTAAAGCATTAATATCTCACTGGTGTACTGGGGATGGGGAGAGTTAGGCTGCCTGGACCTGCATCTCATCGCTCTTGAGCAACCCCTGCTGATCAGACAACCACAGTCTTAGCTACACTCTCCTGCATCGGCTGCAGAGAAGTGCAAAGTCAGGGGGAAAATGATTTGGTCTTTGCTCACTGAGGGACTGGTGTTGGCCAGAAACTCATGCCAAGTACATCGGACTGGTCTGATGCAATTGTCAGTGTCAATTGTCAATCTGTGCATGTCCCTTACAAATAAGCCAATAAATCAGAGACTAATCAAAAACCTTCCATAGACTGTCCCAGGACCCTCCATAGCACAGGACTTTGATACATTCTGACCAGCGAGTCACACAAAATTAATGTTAGCTCCCCAGCTTTTTGTGGATCATGAAGCCTGAGGTTCCTATCAGCTTGTAATAGGAGAGCTGAGCCTGTAGTCTTGTCCGGTGCTGTAAGGATGCCAATAATGGACCCTGTCCTCCCACTTCTTAGAGCTAGAGGCTTCCTCCTAGGGCAGACTGCCCGGTCTGTCTGCTGGCTGGCAGAGAACATCGCTGCCCAGTGCCGGCTGGATATTTTTGGACCTGTTCGGCCATTTTTCACCCCGCTCTTCCTTAATTCACTTTCCCTTCAGCCCCTGCCGCTGAAGAAGGGCTGGAAGTGACACTGCGAGACGGCTGGAGAGGCGCATTAATATTTCATAAAGGCCCGTTATCTCCGGAGGGTCTGTGAAATATTAACCGCGTTCTGGTACCAGTAATTAAAATCTACTTCCACCGCCATCTGAAGTTTGGAAGGGGCCTGATCCTCACACCTTCACACTCTTTACTCCTCCCCCTTTTTTCTCTCCCCCCTTTCTTTTTCTCTCTTTCTTCCTTTCCTTTTCCTCTGTGTCTGGGAGACATTGTCATTGAATGGCCGGCTGCTCTATTGAGCTGTGTGTGTGGCCAGCTCTGATATCTGAAGTGTTTCTTTTTTTTCTTTCTCTTGTCTTGCAGAGAGACGCGAAGGGCCAGTTTCTGTTCGACCTGATCTGCCACCACCTGAACCTGCTGGAGAAGGATTACTTTGGCATCAGATATGTGGACCCCGACAAGCAGAGGGTGAGCCCCTGCCGCATCTGTGCGGACATGCGGAGGGGGGGGCGGGGGGGGCTAGCGCGAGTCAGAGTGAACGGGAAACGCAATACCTGTGTGAAACTATTTCTCTCTCGTGATTCCCCCAGCAGGAGAAAAGACAAATAAAGGAAAATGATTTCTCACTCTCTGCCGTGACAAGCTGAGGTTATTGTTTTCGGAGATGGCGTTACTGTGCGGGCGTCGGCTGCGCTTGTCCAGGGGGGAATGGCTGCGCGCTGTAGCAGGTTGGGTGTGTGTACGCACCCTCCACCATGTTTCAGAGGGTGTTTGAGGTGAAGCACTTTACCCAGTAACACCAGGGTCTGCCAGCACCTGATTGGTGGACTAGCCTGGCCTCAGCACCCGAGTGGGGTCCAAGGTGCGCCGCCTCTCGGGGATGTTGTAATTTTAGCAACAGTGAGGAGGACAGGGGGAAAAGGGCGGGACCCGAAAATGACAGTGTTTGGGGGGGAGAACAGAACTGAAATGATGCAATAAAACTTAATCGTGAGAAAACCTAATTACCCCTGGGAGGACTGTGAACGTGTTTGCATTGGAGCATTGTGTCTTTGTGGTTTGAATCGATGATCGGGATGATGTGAAGTAGTTGGAGTTATTTATTTATTTTTTTTAGCTAATTTGACTGTGGAAATGTATCCTATAATGTAGCTGGCTGTGTAAGCCACAACAGCAAAAGGAAGCTCTAAGTAGCGGCTGCTGTTTGCAATCAGAGGTCCTGAGTTGGGACTGGAGCTGACCTCCATGATGCAGATGCAGGACACCAGTGATACACTCAACAAGCGTCCCCCCACCCAACCCATTAACATCTGACAGTCCCCGTGGAAACAAATAGGTGATAAGCCAGTGAAATCCACATTCCAAAAAACGTACAGACACACACGCTCCCACGTGAACACACACACACACACACACACAAATGCAGACACACACACACACACACACACACACACTCAGGTTCACTGCACCTGCCTCATATATTCCTGATGGATGTTCAGATGTCAGAAAAGAGCCTGTCACTGCTCTCTCCTAAAAGTCTTTCCTTCAAGTTTCCCCTGTCCCGGAGCCCAGGGGGGAGCGTCCCGCTGAAGCCGCATGCATAAACATGAAGTGAGGCGCTAAAAACAGAGCACTCATGTCCTCCAGCTGTAATGACAACAAGCACAAAGTCATTCACTAGCATTGCCTGAGACCCAGATCCAATCTTTCTCTTGTGTAATTTGACCTTAAACAAGCCACTAGTTCAGCTGTTCTTTGCCTTATTCCAGCAATATAAAGTATGTTGTTATTTTCAGCAGCACTGAAATTACACAATGTTGTCAGAGTATAATAAAAGGTAACTCTTCAGTTCGCTACTCAGGTTTGGACAAAATGCATTGCAGTTAGGTTGGATATGGGCCAAACATAGACTGGGGCCAGATCATCATTCTAGCTAAAGTGAGAAGTAACAATACGACTGTGTCGCTAGCTAGCATTGTAGCCATGTGTAAACAGGGCAAGTCATTACAATGAGGCTTTGTAGAAAAATGAGTCCGTCTCAGCACCTTACCTTCTTTTGTTGGCTATATTAGCGTGTGGTAATATCTGAAACCCACTGACTGGACTCGTAGGCCCCCTAAGTACACCTGCTACTGAAAGCCACTTACCAAACCTTCTTTATATTTGGCTTAATGGAATGTCGTCCAGGTGCTGCAGCCAGCTCCGTATAAACAGCAGCGCAGTGCGCTGAGAACGTAATGCAGCTGCAGGCCCCTCTGTGCTGTGATTGCTGCGCTGCCCTCCGGCTGGCTGGATGTGCCGTCCGTTTCGCTGGCAGTTTTACTTTACACGACCGACGCCATGGAAACACGGCACATGCGGAATGGTGGAGTGGCTGTTCTTTCACCCAAAAAAAAAAGCATTCTTGAGTGTCTGCTCAATTATTATGCCAACAACATGGGCAGATTTTATAACCATTTCACTCAGTGCCACATACATATTTTAATGGAAATCTCCTACTGTGTTGTCGTATTTTAAGCATCAAGTGTCTTTATCTTGTTCTCGGCAGTTGTTATTAATAATAGACATGTTATTTATATAGAACCTTATTGCCAAACTCAAAGCCATTAAAATTCAGCTCTTACTGTAAAGCAGAAAAGACACATCAGTCAGAGGGAATGTATATCAGTCTCTTGTAAAACCCAACGTCTTGCTTGGATCATTAGGTCTGCTCTAATAACAGTTCCTGTGCTAAATTGGGAGTGCGTCTGGGGCAAACAATGTTTGTGTTTGTTTTATTTCAGCACTGGCTAGAGTTCACAAAATCAATTGCCAAGCAAATGAAATGTAAGTATTTTTTTTTCCTATTTATGGAATGGTGTGCGGTGATCGCATTAAGGAAGTCACGATAATGTTGATCTTGACTCATGATTAAGCATGACTCATGATAAATGAATGCATAACAGATGAATATATATCAGAATATTTCCCCCTAGCTGAGAAGAAGAGTTTCCTAAAGTAAATATTGGGCTAGCCTACTTCTTCTGTATTTGGTCTGCAACAGTATATATGAGAGAATATCGGGGCTTTGTATTGACAGTTTGCTTTATGAGTTTAAAATGAACTAATTAAATGCTCATTTAAAACGCATATACACACAGCTCATTTATTTCATATGTTAAGAGGGTTGTCTGGAACAAAATAGTTTTTTTTTGGACCTCCTTTTGCATACACACAAATTTTACAACTGTAACTGTGTTGTACTAAAGCCTTTATAAAACATTTGTAATACATTCATTAACATGTCCCAATGTCTTAATAATGAATTCCTTATTCCTCCAAATACCATACTTTGTGTAGTCTGTCATATAACATGTGTTGCCTAAAATGCTATTCCCAAACCTGACAAAATACATCTCGGCGCTTGACTTCAGTCAACGTGCTAACTAAAATTCCTACACGTATGCTTATGAATGAATTATGAAGCTGTGCTGTTGTAATGAAGACGTTGTGCTTTCCTCACTTAATCAAGGCTTTAGGAACGTATTGGGACTGGATTGTTAAACTTGCAAGGGCAAAATGCAATACATATTTAATAAAGCAAGTCATTGTGTATCAAACACTTTCCACTGACATGCTTTTGAGTCAGCTTAAACAATGCGCTAGTTACTCACACTGCACATACAATTGTTTTGACATTTTAATTGCATAATTGAATGTTTCTTGTACATTTTAATGAGGGGCGGGCCAGAGAAGATGTGTGTTGGCTCATTAAGTGGTTTATGGGCTCAGAAGGCTTGGGGAGCCCTGCCCTAGCAGTCAGGTAGTGCAGTGAGTGCTATGTCTGTGTTCTGCTGTGTTCCAGAAAGCAGCTAAATCCATACCGGGATCTATAGCAGTATGAGACCTCTTTCCTCCTTTGCTGAGTGCTCGTTGGGAGTACTCGTTCCTCATATTACTCTTCTCAGTGATTCTAACCAATGCCCGTTGTGTGAATTCATTAGCATATAATTATAATATTGAATTCTTTAACCAGTACAACATTTAGCCAGGACGTTTGAAATGTTGTGCCATTATTTCTTGTGGATATTGTACAGGGCTGAAAATGTGAGGTGTAGCGTTTTGTTACGGGCCCCTCTGCTTTTTGTCAGCGTTATTAAATCAAAGAAGCTTTGATTGCGACATGTTGCTCTGACTGTAGCTTTCCCCCCTGTACTCTTCCCACAGCTCAGCCACCTTTCACCATGTGTCTGAGGGTCAAGTTCTACCCACCGGACCCTGCAGCGCTTAAAGAGGAAATCACCAGGTAGGGCCCCCCCCTTCCCGGACTGCCGGGTGTTCCATCACGTTAAGACACTGCTGCTGTGTCATATTCGGCGGTCAGACCCCCTGTGTTTTTGGCAGTTGTGTCTCCCAGGGAGGAAGAATTACAGTTGGGCTTCACCAGAGAGCAGCGTCTGCCCTGGTCAGTTTGCCATGCACGTGATGTGCACTAGCCTGCGGCCAATCATTGAGCAGCTCAGCTAATGGATTTTGGAGTGATGGTGCGACGGTTGTGAGAAGGTGCTCTGGAGGAGAGCGTGTGCTCTCCCGAATTGATGGCGGGCATGGCAGCAACGAGACAACGCTTTTCTGTTGCATTTGAAATTCTTCCCCACTGTTGAGGAAAATGAGGTTTGCGCTATAGGGGACTTCTGCACCTGAGAGAAAAAGAATATGAAGAGGCTTAGAATGGGCCTGCGTGCCAGGAACTGGAGCGGGAGCCATTTCCCATTATTCAAATGTCTAGCTGTTGGCCGGCCGAGCTCTGATTGGCCAGCCCCTCCGGCAGTACAGCAGATAATCAGCGTTTGTCATGTGCCCTGAGGCGTGTGAGATGGAGTGACCAGCACAGTGATGTCGGTGGCCCTGATGGAGTGGGCCTGTATTGGAAGGGACTCCACGCCTTGTGTAACCCCCATCCCTGTAATCCCCACTCAAACATCCCATAAACCCAAACCACCCGCACCCTACAAACTACCCCGTACTGCCCCAAACAGGCCTGCTCCCAATGACCATTACTGGGGCCAAGGCAGCCCAAAAATGAAGCACTAAGACAGTGTCCTGCTCAGACAGCTCCCCTCTTTCACCCTACATGTCTGCCACACACACACACACACACACACGCACACACGCACACACGCCCAAAGCTATAGACACAGTACTTATTTATCTTCAATTCTGAATTCAGGGCCACCTGACTGTCTCACAGTAGGGTAAGAGGCAGCAGTCATGTATATTGATAGTAAAATTAATGGGTCTTCCTGTGTTGCCTGCAGCCATATCTCCCAAAATACTTTATACAGAGCAAAGCATAAAGAGGAACTTTCAAAGTCACAGCATTGCTTTACTTACAGTAGCTCCACGGCCACATTCCTCACAGGGAACACGCAGATCTCTTTCATAATGTGCCTCTCCTTCAGCGAAGACTGCAGTCATCAGCATGGCCCTATAGGTTCATTGAATTTGATTGACAGGGCTAGGTGGAGTGCCTTGGCTATAACCAGAGCAGCAGAACACTTGACCTCCACTTACTTGGTGTGGTAGAACCAAACTGCGCCTATGTTACCTCTCTACCCCACTCCCCACAGTTTTTTCACTAAACTAAATTCAAACAAGTATCACAGTCTTTTGTTTTTAAAGTGTTTTCACTGCAACTGCTTACCCCTATAAAACCCAGTAATGCAGAAACAAACAAGTGAACTCAAAAGGCCATTTTCCTTTAGATCTTTTGGCACTTTTAAGTCAGTATGCACTCTGTCGCGGTGAATTACCCAAAATGAAGCTGTTCATTATTGCATCATTAGGAAGCCATCCATTCATCCCGACAGCCTGTCATTTTTTAAAAGCAGAGGTGGAGCTGAGAGTATGATTGACGTGCTGAGAAGGTCTGAGCAGCAGCAGTCTGACCTCACCTGATCGCACTTGTCACAACCTTGACCGTACACGACCCCACCTAGCCTCGCCTTACCTCACCTGGCCACACCAAATCCCATCCTAACCATTACCTGTCACCATCTGGCCAGACCAGTCTTCTCTTAAAGTTACCTGATCCCCCCCTTCTTGCTTTGTTACTCAGAAACACCTGTGGCCTGTAGCACTGCAGTCTGGAGAGGTTACTTTATATGCCATGAAAAGGGGTCTGATCCAGTAATACTCTGCTTGTGGCCATAAGCTAACACACTGTCTCTTTTGGGCTACAGTTACTTCACAGCACACACACCATTCCTGCTACTCAGCTTACACACACCCGCTCACCCCTCACTGAAGGGGAAACCTGCCTTTGAATGGACCATTCCAGCGCTTAATCTGCTGGCTGACTTTCAGCGGACATCCAGCCAGCCCTATCCACACGAAACGTTGGCGTCCGTTTATAACAGGATGCAAAAATATGGGACAGAAATGGACTCTGGCGAATACAGCAATAGCCATTTACCCGCCGTCGCCCAGGGAGACAAGAAAGCCCGTAATTGCTTTTTTGCCACATATGGCTCCTTAAGTGACACACCATTAACTCCTGTAGCCGTGGCCTAGTTTTTAAGTCGGGGAATATCACCTCTCCCCCCCGCCGTTGGGTCCGGCGGCTCTCTCTGCAGGCGAGGCGGGAACAGACGGAGCAGAGACCCATTTCTCCACTCCTGCTGAGAAAATATTCTGTGTGTTGGGGGGTATGAGAGTGTTGGGTGTTGGCGGGAGGGTGTCTGGGAGAGCTTGAACACTTGGGTCCACAACATTTATGTTGAACTCATTCTGCTCATGAAAGGACTGTGCAATTTCTGTCCCGGTCAACTGGCTTCATTTGCCCAAGCAGCTTAACAGTCTTCCCAAAATGCACTGCTGTGAAATATTTCTCCTGTTTACACTGTAGGGAAGTGTAATCTTGAACACCTGATGTGATGTCAGCAGTTGTCAAGCTTTTGTCAATGAAGAAGGAAACATTAAGGACTAATGTTGGTTACTTTCATGCCCGTTTCTGTAAACTGGAATACACATTTACAGATAGGAAACATTCATTCTGGGTTCTCCGAGACTGTGGTCATTGACTAACATTGATGGTGTTTGTGCTTTAATTTCCTCTGCACGCTGGGACTGAGGGAATAATGCTTTTATAAAAGTCCTCCATCGGGGAAAATTATTGGCACCGGTAATAAAAAAAACCTAATTTTGTATCTCAGTGCTGCTTTCATCTGTGCTGCGACTAAACATTTTGATGAGGAAATTTCTGAAAGGTAATTAAACTACAGACGCAACCCATGCCACTCTACCGTGACTTCTTTGCACTTTACAAAAATTGGGAAAGCTTGATGGATTGACGGTGCAAAGATGATGTTTGGCTTGGAGGTAAGGGGAACAATAAGGAAAGATGACAAATCAATTTATCACAGAAAGAAAACAGAGGATCATCACAAACCTGCCATTTTAAAAAGCATTTATAGAAAATCATTACACAGTGAAGCCCTGCCTAGTTTGCACTTTGCAGCACTTGCATTAACATTGCTTAAGATACGAAAAACGGTCGCTGTTTTTATGTGCCTTTTCTGACTGCGTATGCATCCTTACAACAGGGCCCACAAATCATATTTGTCAGTCCGTACTTTCATTCATGACGTGAGTGGTGACAGAGCACATTTGATGGTGTTCTGTATCAGTGTGCTGTTATGCGGGAACTTAGACTGGAAGTGTTACTCATTAATTACATTGTTCGTTTGTGTACTGAGTTGGTGATAAATGAGGTGGCAGTGACAGACAGGAGCTTGAGGCCTCCTTGGCACCCCGGGTGACCCTGTGTTAGTTTTTCTCCTTGTACTCTTTCCCTATGATGCTCTCTGTTCCTGTTTCCTTCGGTAGGTCTCTTTCTGATAACAAATTCAAATAGCTTTATTGCGAGTCTTGCATCTTTAAATAATGCAAAACACGCAGTACTACAGACAGAATAATTAAGATGCAGCTATCTGACAGGCTGCAGGGAGGAACAGTGGCTGCAGGCCTCAGGGTACCATTTTCAACTGGTCGTCCTTTTAGGGTCTTTTTCTTCTTGACCAAAAACACCTTCGTTTCATCACAAATATTACCTCATCAAAATTAAACATTTAAGCCCCAATCTGTTCTGTTTTTAAGTTACATTTTACTTGGTGTACTTACTCTCTGTAACTCTTCACAAACTATGTTTAACATCTTCACTTCGTCTTCACATGCCACAATAGGTAGATACATTATTTGTAAATGAAATGAAAGTCTTTATGAATAATTTGCGTAACACGTTAAGCAAAATGCTGTTTTCGTGTGATGCAACACATGATTTCACCTGCCCATTGGGTGAACCCAGATGATTCTGCACAGAAATATTATATTACATAAAATGATTTCTTGGATGTTATTCTGTAATAATGAAGGATTACAGATGCTTCACAAAGACTCTAGGAATATATTCTGTTTAAAGTGCGACCTTTTTTTGAGTCATTGCATGATTGAAGAAGGATGTTAGATTAGCACAATAATCGTGTGCTGGAAAGAAGCCCTTATCCTTGGGTGCATATTTTAATACATAATGTGTGCTGAATATAGGTTCGGCCTTCACACTCCTGAAAGTCATCCTCCAGCAGGGTAGTGTGTGTGGAGCGCTGTAATCTGGTCTCTCTGCTGCAGATATCTAGTCTTCCTGCAGATCAAGAGAGACCTGTACCACGGCCGGCTCCTGTGCAAGACGTCGGACGCCGCCATGTTGGCCGCCTTCATCCTGCAAGGTAACGGGGACTGATGAGCTGAGTTTAACGGACAGTCTCATTACCCAGTACTTACTGCGTGCCTACTGCAGCAGTGAAAGGGGACTGCAGCATACCACTGACTGCTCCTCTCCTCCATGCACCCTCTTAAAAGAATTCCCATCCACTGTGACTGTCACAATGATCAAACTTAATGAAGCGAGAGAAATGGTAGTGTGTGTGTGTGTGTGTGTGTGTGTGTGTGTGTGTGTGTGTGTGTGTGTGTGTGTGTGTGTGTGTGTGTGTGTGTGTGTGTGTGTGTGTGTGTGTGTGTGTGTGTGTGTGTGTGTGTGTGTGTGTGTGTGTGTGTGTGTGTGTGTGTGTGTGTGTGCACGAGCATATATGGTGTTATGTGATATTACGCTCTGTTAGGCCAGACTAACGATCTATGTGTGGTGTGCACTAGCCCGGATACCGAGAAATAGGCAGAGCTTGCGTGACCAATGACAGACTTAATCAAAGCAATCACAGCATTTTGCGAAGGAAAGCAAAGCCTTTTGATTGGTTCACAGGAGCGTAGTCGCTGACATTTAACGGGAGCCCCACACCTTCACAGAGCCCCACTCTGCTGTCGGTAGCCGCAGTTCCTCATTAGCGTTCTGCCGACTCAGCCGAATTGAAGACGCGCCCCTTTGTCGCCTCGCTGGAGGCAGTAACCGTCAGGGATGCCTCGTGAGCCCCAATGCAGCATGAAAGCGCTGGCAAACAGCCCCGGGCCAGTTCACCACGAGGGCTCCACTCAAGCAGGCGCTAACGCCATTCAGCTCTGTGAACGGGCCTGTGCAGCTCACGCATGTGTGCATGGCCTCACGTCACTGCTCACATTCCCCATCACAGCGATGCTCACATTCCCCATCACAGCGATGCTCACATTCCCCATCACAGTGATCCTCACATTCCCCATCAGAGCGATGCTCACATTCCCCATCAGAGCGATGCTCACATTCCCCATCAGAGCGCTGCTCACATTCCCCATCACAGCGCTGCTCACATTCCCCATCACAGTGATCCTCACATTCCCCATCAGAGTGATGCTCACGTTCCCCATCACAGTGATGCTCACATTCCCCATCAGAGTGATGCTCACATTCCCCATCAGAGCGATGCTCACATTCCCCATCAGAGCGCTGCTCACATTCCCCATCACAGCGCTGCTCACATTCCCCATCACAGTGATCCTCACATTCCCCATCAGAGCGATGCTCACATTCCCCATCAGAGCGATGCTCACATTCCCCATCACAGCGATGCTCACATTCCCCATCACAGTGATGCTCACATTCCCCATCACAGTGATGCTCACATTCCCCATCAGAGCGATGCTCACATTCCCCATCAGAGCGATGCTCACATTCCCCATCAGAGCGATGCTCACATTCCCCATCAGAGCGATGCTCACATTCCCCATCACAGCGATGCTCACATTCCCCATCACAGTGATGCTCACATTCCCCATCAGAGTGATGCTCACATTCCCCATCAGAGTGATGCTCACATTCCCCATCACAGTGATGCTCACATTCCCCATCACAGTGATGCTCACATTCCCCATCAGAGCGATGCTCACATTCCCCATCAGAGCGATGCTCACATTCCCCATCAGAGCGATGCTCACATTCCCCATCACAGCGATGCTCACATTCCCCATCAGAGCGATGCTCACATTCCCCATCAGAGCGATGCTCACATTCCCCATCAGAGCGCTGCTCACATTCCCCATCAGAGCGATGCTCACATTCCCCATCAGAGCGATGCTCACATTCCCCATCACAGTGATGCTCACATTCCCCATCAGAGCGCTGCTCACATTCCCCAGAGAGTGATTGTGACACCAGATCGAGATTGTGGGCGGTAGTTCATGCCCTGTTCTGTAGGGTGAGTTTTGGAGCGGACACCTACAAACAAGGACATTTTTATTTGTTTGACTTTAATGTTAGTAGCACCATAAATTGGGGTTAATTGAGGATTGTCTCTGTGTTCACCCCCGGCTCTCCTGGTCCCCTCCCCAGCGGAGATCGGCGACTACGACCCCGGGAAGCACCCCGAGGGTTACAGCTCCAAGTTCCAGTTCTTCCCCAAGCACTCGGAAAAGCTGGAGCGGAGGATCGCTGAAATACACAAGACCGAGCTGATGTGAGGCCACGCCCCTTCCTGCGGTGGTGATGCGCTCCTTCTGCACCTCGCTAATTTCACACACGCACGTGCATTTTGGAAACCTCTCTTCCACCACCAGAAATCCTCCCCTGACCCAAATTAGCTCCTAATAGCACATAATTTTATCAGCCCTTTTATACAACACTGCTTCTTCTTTGTTTCATGAAGATAGAACCAGACACGCAGTAGAAAACCCCCTGAAATTGAAGTCAGGTCGCTGCTGCAGAATGTGTACCTCTGAGCGCTGCAGACGCAGAATATCGCTCCTGTCTGAAGCCAGCGTGTGACGCACAGCAGCAGTCTAGACTCTGGCACACGGGCACAGGTGGCGCTAGCCAATGGCGTGGTCTAACAGGTGCTCTGGGGAGCAGCGGAGCCCCTCCCACTTCGGCGGTAGCGCGTTGCCGTAGCGCGTTCTCCCTCTCGCGTACCTCGTTCATCAGCGCCCTCATTAGCGTAGCTTTCCCGGCCTCGCTCCAAGAGCTGACCCCGCGTCCCCCTCAACACGCGCCAGCCGAACAGGGAGTGCGTGAGTCTCTCGGTCTTTCCCTCCTCCCTCTCTCCCCCTCTCTCTGCCCCCCCTCTCCCTTTTTTTCCTCTATTTCCCTCCCTCTCCCCTTTTCTCTCAGATTCTGATTCAGACATGTTGTTTAGGCAGGGCTCTACACTGTCACACATTGAATGCAGTAGTGAATGAATGGTTACAGTAACCTAATGGACAATAACTGACTCATTTAAAGTCAGTTCAGGTACTTTATTTGCGAGACATACAGTAACTGCCCATTACTAAAGCATAACAACAAATGATGAAAAACAAATGCAAAACAAGAAATTGCTTAGTCAAATCTTGACTACGATATTATTAACATTTTCTTTCTCTCTCCCCCCCTCCCTCCTCTGTTTCTCTCTCACACCCCTTTTCTCTTGACTGATCACAATGATAATTATGCCGCCTTCAAAACATTTGTTCCCTAATGACCAGCTGCGTCGAGTCCGTTGTGGCAGTTGTGCTTAATGGAGGCCTGGCTGCTCTGTTGGCTTTGCCGTTGCTTCTGAAGGCTTGAATGAGACTCCTGATTATTCCCCATCTATGGTCCCCATCTGCCGGGCTTTCCTGTAGCAAAAAACAATCCATAGCAGGCTGATGGAGATTTTGACCTCTGCTTTGAATAAAACGCTGATCTGGAGACTCCAAACACGGTGTCATTCTGTCCTGTAAAAATATGAAAAAAGAAGAAAATATTGGTCGTGTTTTATTTTTACGTGACACTGCCTACATGAGGGATTCAGAAAATGTCTTAATTCGGCTGCATGACCACTGGCCTCAGCACAAACACTTGATAGAACAGACTGGTACAGTACCGTACATGTGGTATTGCCATCAGTTTGTAGTTCATCAAAACACGACAGGAGGTCCTAAATGTTTCCTTGTGCTGTGCAGATACATTCATTATATTATATGGAGCTGAGTGTCTAATCATCAGTGTCCAGGGTTGGGCCATCCAGGTGATATTGAGCTCAGTGGACTGAGCTATGCACAGTGCCTGTTCTTAAACTGGGCGGGGACAACGCCTGCTGCTGAAAAACCTGTGCTAAACCCAGACCATGGACACAGCTGCCAGGTTGGCTGGCCGTTTGAACAAAATAGCGCCAGGACTTTGCCAAGCGTTCACATCACAGCCCTGATCCTCTGCTGCCCTCTTGTGGTGATAACACTATCCTTTACTCCTTTCTGAAGGCTCTTTTAAAATCCAGTCACGAACGCAACGGTGAAAATGCGTCTGAATGGGAAAATATACATTTGGATGGCTAAGACTTAGCCTGCAGGATACCTCCAGTTTTGCATCATCGGTATCTGCAAATGCTTTGAGTAAATTAGCCGTGTGGAGCCTTTGGCTTCTCCCATCTATCGCAAATGCAAGGGAACCTGACGTCCCCTGCAGCCGAACAGCAGAGACCGTGATGCTACAGCTGATTAAATAAGATCCTAAATTTCTCTGCAGCATTCATTTCAAAAGGCTCTCAAGCCAACTGGCTGGTAATTATCTACAATCCCCAAGGAAACACACATTTTTGCTCAAATGTTTTAACTGAAAAGATGCATTTAGAAATTTATGCTATGAAAACCAAAAACCCAAAATTGCCTTTCTGTCCCCCAAAAATTGTAAGAAATTAATAATAATGCCACACATGGCGAAATGGGTATTTTTACATATATGTTTTCAAATACACCAGTGTAATAAATGCTTGTTTTTTTACCAGAGGACAGACTCCCGAAACGTCCGAGTTGAATTTCCTGCAAAAAGCACAGATGCTGGAGACGTATGGAGTGGATCCTCACCCATGCAAGGTTTGTCGGTAAAATGTTAAACATATTCAGATTCGGCTTGAACAGGTGGCCCAGATGTTGACTGATGCAGACCAGCTTAATTGGCGAGGTGATGTCAAGATCAGTGAATCTTCACAGATGCTATTCAGGTCCCACCTAATAGAATGACCTGTGTGTTGGGCCTGCCTTGTTCAGCCAGTCTTAAATTTGTCAGATAATACACCTGTATTGAAATGAGAGAATGGCCTGTAAATGTAGGTTGTACCATTGATTGTTACTAGTTTGCCCTTATGTAACACCCTCATGGACTGTATGATGGACTGATTGAGTGGGTGAATGACCTGCTACTTTTGAACGCTCAGCCTTGGTTGCATACATTATCTCAGTTTAGAGCACGGTTCTCCCTGGGCGATGAGGCCAGACGCTTGACTGGTGAAGGAGGTCTGTGCGTTGCGTCATTGTGAGGCTTCTGGGTCCTGTAGCACGCTCTGACTGTCCGATGGCTTTCCGCCCGTCTGTCTCTCGCTGTCTCTCCCTCAGGACGTGTCTGGGAACCCGGCTTTCCTGGCCTTCACACCGTTCGGCTTCGTCGTGCTGCAGGGGAACAAGAGGGTCCACTTCCTTAAATGGTGAGGGGTGCACCGGAACGCTTTCTGTTAGCCACGGCCCCATTTGCGCCGCACGTAGCCAGAGCAAAGACTGCACAGGGCTACAGTGTAACCAATCCTGCACTTCTGTAACTGGTAATGGCAATGCTGCCCATGTACAATTGACTCACTGCTTACTCCAGCTAAAATCTTGCACACAAACACACACGCACACGCAAACAGGCATGCAGACAATTCTTCTCAGACCTTCTTTTATACTCATGTCTCAATTTGCATCATCTGCAGTATATATGCAGCCAATAACATTTTTTTCACCAAAATGAATGTAAATATTAAATAAATTTATGGAAAGCTGTCCTAGGTCAATGAAAATGGTTAACCGCACATGGTGCTGATATTGTTTCTCACACACTTGCCAATGTTGATTTACCACTAAACATGGTGGATCATGTACAACATCTCCCCACCTCCAGAGCTGCATCGCTGTCCGTCTTATTTCTGATTAATATTTAAAGACTTAATCCCAGAGGGTGATGCCTTGTGGGAGCTGTAATTCTCTCTTCTTTGCGGGCAGGACTGAGGTGACCAAACTCAAGTTTGAAGGAAAGACATTTCATATATATGCAAATCAGAAAGAGGTGAGAGCTTAAATAAAAAACTATATATATTTTAAATTGTGGAATCACACATGGAGCTGTGAAAACCATCTTTTTTTCATTATTTATTATTTGAATGTACTATAGCCACACGTTGAATTTTTTTGGGCTGCTTAACTACATATGTATCGAAGTGTGCATTTTATTATTTACATTTTTACATATTGTATGTAGTGGGGAAAATTTGTATTCTGTATTCATATGCACTCATACACTCGTATGATTCTGCACATTCCAACCCCGCCAAAAAATTTGTACCAGATATTTTTTGAAACAGCAACTCATCTGTCATCAGAACTTCAGTAGGACCATGTTGACATGTCCAGTTCCCTACCGCCTGCACCACACCTCCACTTTGATAGTGGGTTTGCTTGCTTGGGACAGCCATTGGTTGCGCTCTCTGACTGAGACAAATCCGACCAACCAGCCCAGTTCCTGGAGATCATCCCATAGGTTTTCATTTCAACCCTAATTTTACACACCTGATTCTACTCAATGAAATCTCCAGCTGTTGAATGGGGTGTGCTTTGTTAGGGTTGTAGTGACGGTACAGGAAGGTAGATCTCCAGGCACAGGGTTGGTTGCTATGCTGTAAGCCCTGCTCTGGATTTCCTCCACACGCAGGACAGAAAGATCATCCTGACGTACTTTGCTCCGACGCCAGAGGCCTGCAAGCACCTGTGGAAGTGTGGCGTAGAGAACCAGGCTTTCTACAAGTGAGTCTGGCACTTTAGCTGTGATACATGCCTCATTACATTTCTGTTACCATCCACTCTTACTTACCCTTACTTACTGTATGCTGGGCCAGACCAGCCCCTCAGGCAATTTAGATGTTAGTGTCTTGTGATACATGTTATATATCGCATATCCCTTCTCAAACACACACTCATACACACACACACACCATAGCACATTGTTGTAGGTAAGGTTCATTTTTGGCAAGTCCCCACACCAGTCCCCCCCATATGATGTATGGTGTGTTTATATTTCTAATCTTGTATTATTTCTGTTAATATTTCTGCATTGAAAATGTTTCACTCAAGGCAGAGTAGCACTGAGAAATAAAAGAAGACAGGGACTTGTGGGTAATTACAGATTTTATCTCCTCCAGCTAGATTTATTACTTCTATCTTTCCTTTCTGGGGGGTTCTGCCATAAAACCGGGAGCGATGTGGCCTTTCGCTGGTCTCTTCACAGAACTCGATTCTAATCAATATGAAAATATCACTGTTTATTAAATCACTTGAGCTAGATGGGCTAGATGAATGCGAGGAGCTGGGTTATTCATAGAACTATGGCAGACAGCCCTGCAGACTTGGGAAAGGGAGGCCGTGATTGGCTAATACGCTGGAGTAAAGTGACTGGCTGAGGGTTTGAATGCTCCCGGTATGTCATGGGGGTGGGAGTGCAGACTCAGGGCAGGGTGTGTGTGTGTGTGTGTGTGTGTGTGTGTGTGGGGGGGGGGGTGTCTGTTTGCCGCAGGGCAATCCCTTCATCCCTCCCCAGTTCTGCACACTCTCTGGTGTGGTAACTGCGGAACAGCTTTGGGAGTGCTGGGTTGTGATTTATTCCTCTTTTTCTCTTTTTTTCCTTTTCTAACTCTCCATCTCTGTCCCTCTCTGTCTCACCGTGTTCGCAGGCTGGAGAAATCCAGTCAGGTGCGGACGGTGTCCAGCAGTAACCTCTTCTTTAAGGGGAGTCGGTTCCGATACAGGTAAGTAATGACAGTAAGTAGAGATTGCAGCACATACTTTACAATGGAAGAACGAGAAACCAAACAAGGAAAAAACTGCAAAATTTGATGCCCTTCCAAAAGAAGCACTGTTAGAATTTAAAATATCCAGTTTGAAGAACAGATCTGCTGTGTTCAGAACATTGCCTTGCTACTTGTATTAAAGAGTCTTTAGCTGTTTTGGCTCTTCTCAGAAATGCACCAGGTGCCCACAGACTGCTGGTCATGAAGATACAGGTCACCTGCAACTGAGCTCTCTTGTTCCGTGTGGCGTGTAGTTTGGAAAACGGTCATGTGCTCCTGGGCTTGTCCATTGCTGGTGCTTGAACTTGTGCTGCAGTGTTGCTTGGGATGGCAACATGTAATAATTTGTGAGACACAGTTGGTGACTGTTTGGGAGGTGTAAATTGTGTTACATTTTATGTTTTGTCAAATATTTTGTACAATATATCTGCACGTGAAATTATACTGCATTCTCATGAATGCAGCGGCTAGGATTTTGAGTATTGTGGAGGGCTGTTTTTTACTGAAATTACTCTACGGCCACTTGGTTTGTGGTGAGCTGCAGTCCTTCCCGGAGGACGGTGATTGAATTTGAGAGTTGGGGTTCAGAAGGTTAATCTGATCTGAGTTTCTATGGACTGTGGTGATCTCTCCTCAGGTGCACTCTGTGGCATTAAAGCTGTTTCTCTGAGCTGGCCAGCTGCTGGTGTGTCTGACCAGAGCTCAGTGTAGAGATTCTGATTTGTCTGTGAATTATCTAAAAGGAGGTGCATTGTCTCTGTGTTAGGCAGAGTTATCTGAATCAGTGGGTTTGGAGACTATGGTCTGTTTTTGTACGGTACTTGAACTAAAGTGCAAAGGCCTGTTATCACACAGGTCGTGTTCCCTTGTCTGTGTGTTACCTCACAGATGATGTTTCCCTGTCTGTGTGTTACCTCACAGATGATGTTTCCCTGTCTGTGTGTTACCTCACAGACTTTTACCTTGTCTGTGTGTTACCTCACAGATGGTGTTTCCCTGTCTGTGTGTTATCTTAATGAGTTTGATAACTGCTTGTTTACTGAAGTTTTGCTGTCTTCTCTCACATTGAGCTGAAAGTGTCACAACTCTGCTAGGCAGCTGTTAGTTCTGTGAGGTTTTTCTCTCCTCTCTCGATGACTGCGCGTCTGAGCTGTGAGTGTAGAGTTTCATGTGTACCGTGAGTTTGAGGAGAATCTCAACTGTTTTGCTGATGAAATTTGTGTCTTGATTCTCTTACAGTGGCCGAGTCGCGAAAGAAGTGATGGAGCAGAGCGCGAAAATCAAGAGGGACCCCCCCGAAATACACAGGTGAGAGCGGGAGCCGTAACGTTGGCTCGGAGCCCGGCGCTGGTCCGTAAGGACAGCGCGTGGCCGCGTCGTGATGCTCACACCCGTGCTCCTTTCCGCTGAGCGGCCGCTTGCTGCGTGTGTGTGTGTGTGTGTGTGTCCCCTCCGCAGGGCCGGCCTGGTGCCCAGCAGGAGCTGCCCCTCCATCACCCACGGCCCCCGCCTGACCAGCGTCCCCCGCACCCGCCGGAGAGCCGTGCACATATCCATCATGGAGGGTGAGACCACCGCACCGAAAATGGTGGTGGGGGGGGGGGGGGGGGGGGGGGATGACTTCTGGTTTCTCAGATCTTACGGTGATTTGTATCTGTTGTGAAATGAGTATTTTTCTGATAAGTATGCCTCCTGTTGAATTGCACTCTGTATGAGGCATAAAAATTGCCTTTGAAAGTGTGCCTGGGGAGTACTGCTGACTACCGCTCCTTTATTCATAGCCCCTCCTCCCCTCCCCCCTGTCGCCCGCTCAAATCCAAACTTGCAGTCAGAAGGCGAGATGTGACCGTGCCAAGCAGGATTTAATCTTGTTCTCCCCGGCTCTTTCTTTGATGGGGATTTATTTCGGTTGTGTACAAAAAACACAGTGTAAGCACGGGTATTAAAAACTGTCACATCATCAAGAGGTGTAAAATGAATCCCTTCCCTTCAGAACGCGAGGTGTAATGGAACTGTGTCAGCACTTAATGGAGAGTCGTGTCCCTCAGGACGGCCTCCTCTGCGTCCTTCCGCTTCGCTTCTCTGGCTGACCTGGCTGACCTGGCTCAAATGTGGCAACCAGGGCACCCTTCCCCCCCCCTTTCCCTATAATCACACTACTCAATATAATTCAGCCTGCTGTGTCCCTACAATCACACTACTCAATATAATTCAGCCTGCTGTGTCCCTACAATCACACTACTCAATATAATTCAGCCTGCTGTGTCCCTACAATCACACTACTCAATATAATTCAGCCTGCTGTGTCCCACAATCGCATATCAATTAATTCAGCCTGCTGTGTCCTACAATCACACTACTTAATATAATTCAGCCTGCCGTGTCCCTACAATCACATCTCAATATATTCAGCCTGTGGTCCTATAATCACACTACTCAATATAATTCAGCCTGCTGTGTCCCTACAATCACACTACTCAATATAATTCAGCCTGCTGTGTCCCTACAATCACACTACTCAATATAATTCAGCCTGCCGTGTCCATACAGTCACACTACTCAATATAATTCAGCCTGCTGTGTCCCTACAATCGCACTACTCTATTTAATTCAGCCTGCCGTGTCCATACAGTCACACTACTCAATATAATTCACACCCCTCTGTCTCTCCTGCAGCAGGGATGATACTCCCAAAAGATCTTATGTCATTGGCTTTTGACCTGTCATTAACCATGCTTGTTAAGTATTTTGGCATGGTTGACTTGATTTGCTCCAGTACTGAATAGGTGACTCTGTTATGAGTATGATCAGATAGCGTACGCAGCAATATGCAGCACAAACTGCGCTCAGTATATTTTCTTGGAGGATTTATTCCTCAGAGTAATTGTGAAATTACTGCAGAAAATTGCGATTTTTAAAAATGTTTTTCTAGGCCTTTTTGTGCCTTAAGGCTCTCCCCTCACTACGTCTCAGTAGTATGTGTTATTGAAAAATGAGACATTCCAATACCCGCTGCCTCCATTTTAGTTTGGCTATAATCAGTGGGGGTGCTTTGAAGGAGGGAGGCCAGCGGCTTCTGTTATTGTTCTAAAGGAAGGTGTCTCATGCTGGAGATTGGTTGTTCCCACTAATTATAAAATCTATCCAGAGCGCAACTGACCAACTGAACAAGCCGTAGACCGCAGACAGCACCCTCAGACATTGCGTCCCATTGCAGTTACAGCTTCAGATGCAGGGAGAGCCAGTAAGGGACTGGTGTGCACTGTTATTATTCATCCACCCATCATCCACTTTCCAAACTGTGTATACCTGGTCAGGGTCATGGGGTGGCTGGAGTCTGTCCCAGCATGCATTGGGTGAGAAGCAATAATACACTGTGGACTGGTGGCCAATCCATCACAGGGCCCATACACCATGTGGGACTATGGGAAATTTAGGCTCTCTAGTTAGGCTAACCTGCATGACTTTGCACTGTGGAAGGAAACCAGAGTACCCCGAGGAAACCCACTGTGATTATGTACGTTTATTGTAATGTAAGGCTGTATGAATGTATAATGGCTGAATTCCTCTCTCTGCCCCCCCCCCCCCTTTCCCCGGGGCAGGTCTGGAGTCCTTGCGGGACAGCGCCCACTCCACGCCGGTGCGCTCCGTCTCCCACGGCGACTCCTTCCTGCCGCGCTCGCGCAGCGCGATGCCGGACGGCGCCGAGGGGCCCTCCGTGATCTCGGACGAGGCCTACAGCCCGTCGGACAGCGTGCTGCCCACCCCCGTGGCCGAGCACGGCGGCCTGGAGCTGGCCCTGGCGCGCCAGAACAACGGCGCCCCCTGCAGCATCGAGGAGGAGTTGGAGGCGGGGACCCCCGCCGGGGGCGGCGGCGGCGAGCCGGGGGCCGACGGCAGGGGGGGGGCCGGCGCCCGCTCCGAAGCGGAACAGGTGAATAAGTTTGTTTTAAGCGTGCTCCGTCTGCTCCTTGTGACCGTGGGACTCCTCTTTGTGTTGCTCCTCCTCCTGATCGTTCTGACCGAGTCCGACATTGACGTGGCGTTTCTACGCGATATCCGCCAGACGCCCGAGTTCGAGCAGTTCCATTACGAATACTTTTGTCCCCTCAGGCGATGGTTTGCCTGCAAGTTCAGCTGGCTGGGCGGGACAACCGTTAACCAGTGAAACTGAGGGAGAGGGGCCCCACACTGGGGCTGTGCCCTGGGCCCCGTCCTCCTCCCCCCTCCCCCTCCTTCCCCAACCTCCCCCCCCCTGCCGGGGACTCGAGAAGACGATAGCGTGAGCGAGTGATGGAGGGCTGCCCCATCCCGACATGAATCCAGCTTCTCTCATGCAAACCCCTCCCCCTTGCAGCAAGCGCACACCATGGACTGCTCCAGGACACGCCCCCTGGAGTCTCCTCTCCTCCTGTGTTCAATTTTTTTTCTCCTCTATTTTTTGTTACATTTTTATTTTTATATGCAAAGCCAGAGGACATTTTGTTTCCTTTTTTTGTTGTCTGGAATTTCTTATAATTTCAGGTTTATTTTTTTTGTTCGCCACAACAAAAAACTAAAAGCTGCATGAAAAACCAACATAAAAACCGACGTGAAAGAAAGTCGACGTGCGCTAGGCTTCTACTGAAGGTCTACACAGGACAGCATAAAACATGAGGGAGAAGATGCCTTTATTTTCTAATTAATTGTGTTTTATCTCGGAGGGAAGAATGATGTGAGACAGGTCTGATCTGATCTGGCAATAAGATGTATGACAGAAGAGCTTAATGTGAGATCGGCCATTTCCCCAGTATATCAGTGTTAACCCTTACCATGCTGTCATTTTACTTGCTCTGCCCGCAGTGAGGTTGTGGCCGCTCAACCAGTATTCTGGCATTTTGGGTGGAAACCTGTAATTAAATTAAGAGAGATTCTCATGAATTTGTCCACAGAGCAAGATATGATAAGGAATTTGAAGATGAGTAATTTAGGAAAGAACAGCCCTCTTAAAACACGTTACAGTGTAAGTGGTCCAGATGTTGCAGTTTCACTGGAAAGGTCCTTAGTATGCTGGCTCACTTAGAAAAGCTTTGACTGTTCTTCCGTAGGAATTAGGTTCTGGGTTAGTAGTTGTAAGTTATGCTGTAGAATTATTCATTTGCAAGTTTTATAAGAATTCAAATAAAATGGAGTTATGTTATATGACCTAGCAGTAGCTGGTGGAGACGCGTTGATGGTCTATCTCTCGAAAGCATTCACTTGAACCCATAGGTTCGGTCTAGCTAGATGTGCAATGTAAAGAGACATTTTTAAAACAAAAAATGTTACCAGCCTTTTTTTCCCTAAGCTGTGAATTTATTTTTGCTTGTTAAATTTTTTTTAAGCAAAATGTCTTGGTTTATTTTTATTAAAACAGAGTAAAAAGAAAGAGTGTACAATAGAATAAAACAGAGCGAAATTGGTGGGCTTTTCCCCATTGTATATATAAATAATAATTGTGGGGAGGGGCTTCAATGTGGAAATAATACTATTATGAATCATTATTATAACAGTAGTAACACTATACTTTTGTACAAAGTAGTTTTGTTTCCTAATATATTGACAGTCCCATGTATATTTTAACAGAAGTTAAATATTATTTTGTTATCGAAAGAAAGTTATACTTTTTTCTTCTTTTTTTAGCTCTGTGAATCCAGTGAGGCCTAGTATTTATGGAAAGCAGGAGGGAAAAGGGCTGAAACAGGGATTTATCCAGGTCCATGTCACACTTATGTCTCCTCTCCCACAAGCAGCAGCCACCTCCTTTAATTGTATTTTTGTCGTTGTCTGTACATCTACCAAAGATACTTCTGTGGTCCGGCCAACAGGGCAGCTGCTTGCAGAATGCTAACTGATTAACAGTGACTGCACATCGCAGAGGGGATACACATTACTGTATGCTATCCGCCGCATTCTCTCATACTACAGTATGCCACCAACATGGCAAAACCTTTGACTGGAGCTGTTTGTCTGGCTGATAGGTAGCAATAATTGTGCCTTTACGGCCGTTAGATTGGATAAATCCCTGTTTTAGTTGTCTATTTTTTGTTTGTTTGTTTGTTAGTTTGTTTGCTTCTGATTTTGCTATATATATGAAGTATGCGTGTTTGCTTTTGATTATTGTGTGTGGGAGTGCGTACATGTGTAGCCTACAATACAAAACAAAAAAAGTTTTAAAATCTGATGACGGAAATCGCTGACGAACAAAGTGCAAAAATGTTTTTTTTTTAAAGAGGGGAAGACGCAGAGCAGAGTTATCATGGCACAAGGACTATGAGGGAGAAGCCATTTGCTTTTATTTAGCGGGTCACACAGAGAGAGTACCCAGCGCTCATGTGACCAAACTGTCCAATCATATTCTCAACCCCAAATCATGCATGCCAGATGGTCGAGCACACTACGTGCCTCTGAGTGCAGTAACCAAGTCACAGAGCTGCTTGAGGTCAGAAAAACCAGGTCTGCGCTAGAGCAGTTCAGCCTGAGATCAGCTGTAGGGCGGTCTGGCCGAGGGCCTTGGCTTCATCTGATTGGCCTTCGCTGTCCGACACCCTCCGCCATCCTTCGTTCTGCCCTCTGATTGGACACTCAGCACAGATGCTCAATATACAAACTAAACTGACCAAACTAGGCTGGTCACATTCCGCATTCCTTCCATCTACACTGCTTCCTTAATATGGGTTGAGTTGCCAGGGCTATCTGTTACCGTGCTCGCTGTTTTTATGTTCTGTCTCCAGCAGAGCTACAGTCTGAATACTTATATGAGCTAGTAAATCAGAACATTTTCAAGATTTAACAGCAGTAGAGTTGAACTTTCTATGTTAAGAATACAGAGTATTCTGTGTTAGTGTATCGACAATCTGCGGTCGGAGCAGCTGTTTTTACTATTGTGTTGGGGGGGGGGGGGACTTTAGTCAGCTTATAGTATAATTCCAGGTGGTTTGGACAAAGCAGGATAAAAATAGTAAAGATCATACACTATATAAACAACACGTGAAATCTTGGAGACGAGCTGGCAAACAAGTTTACGTGCTACATTTCCTTCAGACAGTTCTTAAGAAGCATCTAAGAGTTAAGATATGCCAAAAATGAACAGCCAATGGAACGATTGGTGGTGTTTTTGAATTGTATTACTTTACTTATTAGCGACATTCTGTAAGTACATTTTCAGAAGGCAATGTGGCATTTGTGTGTTCTCCAAAAACATTGTAAGCAAGGCTTCTGATTGGTTGGTTTATTTGACGAAGACAAGAAAATGACAGGCAGTTTTAAAATTTGGGAAAAGGAAAAATAAGATGAATGATGATGGTCTCATTATTCACTCATTTTAACAGCATCATGTAGCACCAATGATCACTGGACACATGCAACAAATAAGGCAGCATATTCAACAAGCAATAATCAAAAAAATGTGTCACATGACAAAATCATCAAGCTAGTCAATTATTATTTTTATTCTTTTTATGTTATTTCATTTTTGTTTTTTATTTGATCATTATTGTCAATGTTATGTTATTAGCATTTTATAATTAGCTTTATCTAAATGTTGGCATTTGCTAATTTACTGTTGTGCTGTAATTGGTGTTGCCGGACCCGAGGCTGTGTCAGTACAGAGCCTCAGCAAACGGCTCTGTACTGTGATTACTGTGAGATGGGGGGGTGGGAATGGGGGGGGGGGGGTCAAAAGGGAATGAAGAAAAACACACAGCTTGTCGGCAGGTGATTTGGGCTACCCTTTAAAACAGAGATCCTAAACACTGTCCTCCATGTACCTGTGTGCAGAACAGCGAGCCTGTGACATCGGACAGCTGCGCCCTGGTTGGCTTTCATCTGCTGTCAGTCATTTGTGTCACGCCTCCTAAAACGAGCCTTCCTTCCAGAGACACGCCCCATGCCGTTGCACTGGACTGTCTGGTACACCCTTCTCCTTTTGGCCAGTGCTGGGGGAGGCGGACCAAACAGTGGTCATATCGGGATGTCACAGTGTGCCGCTCAGCAAGTGTTGGCAATCATGTAAGCAGCACAGTTATACTTTCCTGTCATTTTTCTTTTTGGGTGGGGGGTAAGGGGAGGGGGGCAGTCCATTAATGCACATTTTGAAGATGAGATGTAAGTGCATTCGCACGGCGAAAAACAGACCTCCTCGTAAGGTAAGTTCAAATTGAAGGTTGATGCATTAGGCCGGGCTAGCCTGTCACGGCTACCGCCAAAACTGCTAAACGCCGATGCACCACAAGGGCTTACTGCTCATCATGGATATGTTCAACAACACTGTACCAGTTCACTGAGATCTGGGGATCAGGGGGGAAGGGGATGGCTGCTACTGAATGGCCGCGGGACTGAGGACAAGCCAAGCTTTACGCAACAGTACAGAGAGAGGGTAAGCAGTCTGGGCCCTGTGTGGGGGAACAAGACGCAATGTTCCGCGGCTCAAATATCCCGCTTTAAGCTCGCCTAATTGCTCACTTTATTCACCATTTAAGTGACTTCGGTATTTTCAGTTTTCATTTGAAAATCTCTTGGCAGTATTCAGGACGCAGGCGGTCATAAGCCCCTCATTAGTTGCCAGGTTAACTCTGGTATCGTCAGTTTTTTGTAGAAATGCAGAACTCTTCACAGCTAATGCAATCAGTCAGCATTTAGACTGTTAATTTTCCACTTTTGGGGGTGGGACGAAAGTGGCTTCATTATTTAAATAGTTTGGGTTTTGCGAACCACAGAGAATAATTCCTTAAAGAAAAGGCGCATAGCTAATATCGTTAGGCTGCTGTCAGCATCAGCAGATTTGGGGATGTAGGTCCCAGGAGACATTGACTGAGCAGTAAAACAGTAGAGGAAAAGGGGAGAGAGAATGAGTGGGGGAAGGGTATTTTTTATATTTATGTGCTAAGATGCACTGGATAACTCGTCACTCTAATAAAGTCACTGTATCCCTGGGGCATACAGACGCAGGCGGGACACGCTCCTGCCGGTCCACTAGGTGGCGCACTGTAAAGCAGCACCCTGAGAAGTGAGGAAACCGCAAAATGCCCGTCTGTCCTCCCACCCGTCCGTTTCTTATTTAACCGCACACAGGCGTGCTCTCTGCGGCGTTAGCTCGCTCTGCTCGAGAGGCAGCGGTATTGTATTTATTCTGGGGTTCGACCCTAAACTGCGTCGCTTCTTCTGCACCAACCACCCTCTCCCACCGCCATCATCATGCCCATGGACGTGTGTGTATCCATACCAGCGCGTGCCCGTAGGTGACCTGTATTTATGTTAGTCTGAATTACTGCATCTTTTTAAACTTGGAAATTGAAGATTGCCGTTAATTTATTTAATATATAAGTACATGAGTATAAATATATTCAAAATGTGTGTGCCAAATCCTGTTCCTGCTCCGTCTATCTCGTTCCAAAACCATCTTTGTACTGTAGGAAAACTTCCATATGAAACAGTATAAGATATTGTTTCCTTCTGATAGTTCCTTGTATCTGGTGCCATGAAATTATTAAAACTTGAAATAAACATTGAAAAAAAATGTTTGAAAGAAGCCTTTGGTTGTGTTTTTGTAGTTTCTAACTATTACCAAGATACACAGGGAAGAAGCATCTAATGCCACCATAGCAACACGCAACACAATGCTGCCATCTACAGGTATATTTTACTCACTGCAAGTTACATAACACAAATAGCACATCGCTGTACAGCCACACAGCAGACGTATTACACACATAAACCCGTATAGTCATTCATGACCATGTGGAACACAGACACACAAACAAGAAAATTGACAAACATTCTTACTATTCCAAAACTCAGAGGAACCGAGCTGTGTCAAAAACTTTGATAAGGCATCGTACCCTTCCGATAGACACGCTAACTTCAATGATTCTGCTGTGGCTCAGCTTTGTCTTCATACCCAATGAAAGGTTGTGTGCTCCAGTTGCCAGATACTGCTGCTTCCACTCCTTTGCAGACAAGGCCTGTGTACATACACTCAACACATTCTGTAGACCCACCAGATATTCAGCTCCATATTTGTCAAGATGGGTGCGTTGAACAGTGCTGTGGTAATGGATACCATACCACAGAGCCCCAGAAACATGTTTAAAGGGATGAGAGGATCAAAGGCTTGCAGGAGCTGACTATCTGATTGGCCTGCAAATTGGCTTACAGCTGACCTACTGCAGGCAATGTCTGAAACGGCACACTAGCCTACTATTGAGTATACAAGTTGACTACTATTGAGTATACATGTTGTATACTCAATAGTAGTCAAGTACGTAAGCTGTTTTGGGCATGGCCTCAGACTCTGATGACAAGAACCTATCCAATTTGCTTTAGCTTGCCAAATGTGTCAATGTTATTAAAGCTCTTGGCATTCTGCACTGCTGTAGCCTACAGAAAATTACAGATATTGCTTTTTTGCTTGACCACTACAGGAGGACTGTCACGTGTCACAAGGACCATGTATAATCGCATCACCAGTTTGATCAACGTGCACTTGAAGGTGAGAATCCACACGTTGGGGGTTGAATTAAAATTCTGAAGACAACCGCAGACTCCATATAGGAGTATATGTTCAGTAGCAATCAGTAGCTGCATTGCAATTAGTGTGAACATTAATATTCTTCCTCAATTATGTGTGAATTTCCAAGTGAAAACAATTATTGTGCAAGTGAAATGTAGTTTTTAAGTGACAACTTGGGTAAATGTAAAATAAGACATTTAAGTGCACACGCTGGGTAACTGCTTGTGTCTTCTAAGCCAATGAATGTAATGTCACACGAAGGAAAGAAGCGAAAAAAGACCTTCTTAATTGTGAAAACAAATCTTTAATAAAATTAAAGCAAACCGCCAAATAGTTCTAGCATACCTGATTGTGATAGAACAATGAATGAACTGAGCTACTGTTCAGCTAAATAACAATACTGCATTTTCCACTGTTTCCTGTATTATCACTACTGTATATAAATCCTTCATGTAGATATATTGATTATTGATTGAAATTGTAACATGATTAGAACTAATAAAGAAACAATCATACTGGTCAGTTTCCCTTTTCATGTAAAAAAAATCAAACTTTTTGGTATTAATTATGATTTATGTATCCAGATAAAAAAAGTGCATAGTGAACACCACCAGTACATGTAATGGCTTGTGGCTCCTGTGACATCACAGGATCTTTATAAATGCACAGACACTGTGGCTGAGTGCAGTCTCTGCGTATTTAAGCCCCTGGAGGCCTCCACACAAGGCATTTCCAACATGAAGACCAGCCCCACCCCACCCCACCCATCCCCAGCAATGGCACCAGTGTGCTGAAGATCAGGTGATGTCACAGGGCCAGTTCATCTTGTTCTCTTACCCGTACACAAAGAACCACTTCATTAGAATTTTACGTCTTGCTTGTAGTTTCCCTTTTACTCTTTGACTCTCCGAAATGGGGGCATCGCGATTCACACCAGAGGGAGGGGGTAGGACGAACAGGCCGCCACTCCGCACATATTCTTCCCCCGCTCCATAAGGAAATACCTGGGGGGGGGGGGGCAAGAACAATTCCAGTTATGAGAGCCAAACCAAAGTGCTCTAATCTGGAGCTGATCTGTTCCTGTTTGGCACCGACGCTCGAATACATATCCTCACAGTCGTAAACCTGTTCCACAATGACTCAGCAGACCAGGAAAAAGCAGAAAGAGGAAGTGCAGGCGTACCCTTGTTTCCCCCACGTCGTTCCCCAGGAGTTCTTCACTATCCAGTAGGGGGTCCCGTCCTGGGAGCCGTACCCCACGGCGAGGACGGCGTGGTTCACTTTGTCCGTGGTGTTGCGACACGTGGTGCTGAAACGAGAGCGGCGGCAGCCAATCAGAGGGCAGGAGCACACCGAATCAGGCAGAAAGAAGAACAGGCCGTGTGATGTAATGCATGACTGCTTATCATGTCATCTGAAACCATCACATCTCTCAGACCTTTAGCGAATTACGGAATTTTACTATTTTTTTTAAATGATCTGAACAGTCTTTAATGTTTAAGAAGTGTCAGAGACTCGTCACTGTGGTCAAACTGATTTCCAACAAAAGATTTTCACTGTTTAAACCTTTAACTCTATTTGAATGACAGGCACAACTGTTGGTTCTACAATGTAGCCAGAGACTGTTGCAGAACTGTAGAATGGGGGTGGGGCAACCAAACTGTCACTCACATCAGTTAAGAGTGTGATGTCATAAAAGGTAGAACCCACCTCTGCCGTCCCCACCCCCAGGGTTGATTCTCACCTGCTGTACACCCCGTCCTTGTAGTGCATGAAATCATCTACCACTTCATACGCAACGCTGATGGGATTCAACCTGGCCACGGCATCCACCATGCCCATTTCATCAAACTTTGAGCGGGTTTGGGAGAGTAAAATAATAAACATTAGCATTTCTGTTAGCATTTGACATAAAGAACCCACTCAAAAGCTTCCACTGAGCTGAGCAGCACTGAAAAAAGGCACTCACCATTGTTATGTTGATGACGTCCTTCACGAATGCAGCTGCCAGGTCAGGGTGGAACTTGCAGGTGCTTTCCTGCAAGCAAAAGAATTGTTGGAACATCATCATCATCATCACTAGCATGCTCTCCTTCCTTATGCTATTGGCTGTACTTGCACTTGCTTATTTGACATTTGCACACAGCATTTCCACCCTGTACTTGGAGAAGAGTTTGACATAACCGACTCACACGTGCTGTGTATGGGTAGGTGTCCTCTGTCATGAGTCCTTTGTTGTATTTGATGTACTCAAAGGCCTGGCTAGGAAGTCCGCTACGGAAGCGAATGAGAAAGTAAATGACGAGCACCTTCCGGCAGCCCGCGCCCCCCCGAGCGCCCGTTTGCGCAGCACTCACCCGTTGCAGCCCTTGTTTTTGAAGGCCTGGGCGCAGTCCACCAGCTGCTGCTCTGACTGGAAAACACAGAGATACGCACAGGGCGCAGTGAGGGAGGGAGCTGCACAGGCCCACAGCACAGCCCTACGCCACAGTCACAGGCCCAAAGCCCAGCGCTACGGCAGAGTCACAAACCCACAACACAGCTCTACGGCACAGCTGTGTGGCGGAGCCCCAGGCCCTGTCATCCACACAATCCATGCACATTTGCTGACCAAGTTAAAATTCAACATACAAGTGTCAAGATGGAACACTGCTTAAGCAACCCTGTCATGAATACAGAGTGATCAGTATAAAGCTTAAGGAGTGATCATTATATCATTTACCAAACACCGTGGACACAGAAACAAAACAATCGAGCTGAAGTATTTCTGCATGAAGGCAGCACTCAGCTGAGCCTGCTGAGCCTGCAGCATTACAGCTATAACAGGAAGTGACTACTTTATCAGAAGGGAAACCAACTGAAATTCGGAATCCCCCTGCTATTTTGAGGCATTGATTTTGTGTGATTGGGGACATGTATGAAAAAGAGGAGATTTAATGATTTCCAATGACCCAGTGGGGTAAGGGTATCGGGGTGAGAGCCAAGGGTGGAAACGGCATGGTTCATTTCTCACCAGAAGCAGGAGTTTTCCGGAAGCAATGGCAGTGGCAGACTCCAGGCAGCCTGTGGTAGAGAATGACCAGCAGCTCCCACAGGCACCCTGAAACCAACAGGACAAACGGCTCTTACTGAAACCAACCCAACAACACAACAAATGGCTCGCACAGCAGCGCTGAAACCAACACGACAAATGACTCATACAGCTGAACATGTGATCGTTTCCTTCTTTATGATTCAAAATGCAGAAGACCAACGAGCCACACATTCTCTGTGCACTCTGGCCCCCATAAAATTTAGCAAGTGAGATTATGGCTGTCACCATTACCAACCACATAGGCACACAACTAAGTTTGCATTATCACAATGATGGGTTTTTAAAAATGTGTATATTATTTTTCAGTTTTGTTTTAGATGTTGGCTATTAAAAAGCAACTGCGTATGTATTTCCAATTATATAATAAAGAACAATCATAAAGGTCTGTTTCAGTCTCTGTGTTTTCCCCTGAAATGCACTCTCGACATCTTTCCTTCCTGACAGGAGTTGTAGCCGACATTTTGTCTGGCGCTGGTAGGGAGAGCGGTGAAAAGCAACAGAGATCTGAACGAGAGCTAACGGTTTTGAAACTGAAAGCAGTCTATCTAATCTTTTGTATGGTGATACGCCACTAACGTCACTTTTACCTTTGTGTTGTCCCCAGGGCCCAAAATGACCCTTATCTGAGTTTAAATGCAGTGAAAACCCCCTAAATTAAACATTTTCGGCATGAAAGTTCATTACTTCCCCTGGAATGTCCCTACCATTAGAAAAGAAAGTTAAACATTGCCATTATTATATTGTTATGAAAGTAGTATAGCATCAGGGTACAAAGATCGTCTTACAATATGTGTCTTTTTTAACCCTCCAGTTATGAACTCAGAAGTCATATATTTTAAGTGCCACATATCTATTACTGCAAAAACAAATTATTACCATCTCTGTTTTATACTAAAAATGGATTGTGTAGACTGAAGAAATATCGTCTCTCTGAACTACCAATTAGGAAAGCAGGTATTCGCCAATTTATTGATGAGCTTGAGCTTGTTTCTACATGATAAACATTGATTCAGGGTTTTAAATTAAGGCTGGTTGGCTGGACATGGGGTGATAACATAATATGAAGTCAACACAAGGGTGAAGAGACACTATATAGATTCAGTCAACAATCTGTTCTATGATAATCAAAACGCACACATTCTTAATCCTTTACACCTAGAGGCTTTATTATTGTTTTTCATTGTTTTACACCAATAAAGTTATCCTTAAATTATTGTTTCTATAAAGGTTGTAGGCAAAAGTATCCGTGCACAATGTCCTTATTAAAAGTTCTATCGCTGTTCTATGGGTCGCCATCTGCAATTTACAATTCAATAAAACATTTTCAATGTCCTCCAGTAAGTTGGCTGTAACATACTATCAACTTATACAACTTGATATGTGGAGCAATTCCAGCGAAGTTCCAGTCCAAAGGTACAACGGCAGTGCCCCAACTGGGATTCAAACCAGCAAACTCTTGAGTTACAAGCCCAGCTCCTGTACTGCTACACTGCTGTGCCACTCTACACAGCATGTGTGCAGCGCTAAAACTCAGTGGTGCCACACCTCTGTGTGCACCCCTGTGAGCTACCTACCTGGTACTTCACAGGTGTGACGTAGTTCCCCTTTTCCCTCCAGTCCACCGAATCAGGGAATGGGCCATTACTGCTGACATGACCCCCTTTTGTGGCAGAGCAATTCTGATGGAGACAAGACACCGCCCCAGTCACCACAATTCATTTCACGACTTTTTTTTATGTGGAACAGGATGGAAATGGCATTCATCATAGCAAGGTATGAATCATGACATGAATGTCTTGATAAGATGAAGAGGGGGGCATTTCACAAATCAGGATTACTGAGTTCGCTGGGTAACTGCGCTGAGCAAAACCCGGAATCCTCCAAAATCTGGAACACGGACTGAAGTAAAAAGAGCTGTTCCGAGTTTTACTAGACACAGTAGTTCAGCTGACTCAGTAATCCTGCCTTGTGAAACACTGACCTGCACTCTCCCTCAATGTGCTAAAATTAGCACATGATGCTAAAATTAGCACATGATGCAAACAAGCATAGGAGATAACCGCTGGGTCCACTGCCTAAACAAAAACATCTTTCAAAAGTTAAAATAGGTATGTATCACTGACTGATCAGCTTTATAAAATTTTCCTTAGCCCAGAATATTTATTTATTTATTTGTCAAAATTAAATAGCATTTACCCTGGAATATAAATGTTATTCTGGACATTAGTTTAATGCTGATGAAAGTTTCAAAAGTCAAACAACACTGAAAAAACAAAAAGCAAAATTCTAATCTCACCAGTACGGATAAATTGCTGGTGCCCTTGAATCAGAACCAAACCTAGAAACAGAACCAAAACCTAAAGACTGCTGCAGTACCTGAGGCTCAGTCAGCAGGAAGGACTTCCTGAACTCAGCGAAGGTCATGTCAGAAAACTGGTTCAGACCCACTGGGGGACGGGAGAAAGAGAACACAGTTCTGCATCATTCAACCGCCCTGTGCAAAAGGCCAAAGAACAAAAAGGGGAAGGGGGATAATGAAAATGCACCATACTTGTGAATTTGTGGTTTCCTGCATTGTGGTGGTCAATCCTTTTCTTGTTCTCTGTGAATGTTTGCAGTCTGTGGTAGTACTCCTCCAGACCATACACTCGGTTGTGCTGTCATAGAGCAAATAAAAAAGAAAGGCTTTTTATCAGCTTGTTATCAGAGCTAAAAAAAAGCACCAAAAGTCTCAGAAGAATTTATGGAATTTATCAGAATACAGTATACTGCAATACTGCAGAGGTTTTTTATAAACCTATATTACAATACATGAAAGCAAGCATGACGTGCAATTCCCCGTGTATTGTAAAAGCTGTAAATGTTGCAATAATTGATAGCATTTCAATGCACTGTCTTTATGGTCTAGTCCATTTCCGTTTATAACCTACAACAGAACAGTCACGTGTAGCAATGTTAGGTACACGTAGCATGCAAGTTTCTGCAATCTTAATTTAAATGTCTAAAAGCAGAACCATGAACACCTTGGTAGGCTATAAATTTACCTGGGACATCCATAACTTGAATTCAAATTCCTCTGAAACAAACAAAAATGGCATTATGAGCAAGCTTTACTGAAACGCTACAACTTCATAACAGCTTGCATAGAACTGAAAGTGAATGAGAGATCTTATTAACCCAGATCACGAATAGCCTATATTACCGCAAAGTAGCCGGTTGGCTAACTAGCTGTACTTTACGTACACATTTTAAAACACCTCAATGCTTTCGCACAAACGTTAATTTTATAATTGAAAACATTAATCGCATAATAATTAAGCACGGTTATGGCTTTTACAGTTTTACAAGAAAGCTAGTCGAATTTCGAAACTGATAGCACAGTTACAGTCGTATACGTCATAATTCGACTTCAAGGCGATAGCCAGTTATTCACTTCGCTTCAATGATTTTAATGTACAATAGCTATCAGATTTACCTTCTGCCGAATAGACAGGCGTTGGAGAAAAGTGAGAAATGCGCACAGCAGCCAAAAGAATCACTATTGTGGCGGAGCTCTTCATCGCCATGCTGCTCATAGACCCGTCTGTGCAGAGAGAGCAAGGAGAGGGTGGTGTAAAGACACAGTACAGTCACATGACTCGTATATTTACATTTTTAGATTAAGGTCTTCAATTCAGTTAAAGAAGTAGGAAGAAATATGTTTCAAGTCATTTTTTTAAAAAAATGTATGTCACTGAAATAATATAGGCTACAAATATTTTGTACAATGGTGAACCATCCCAATAATACAAAACTTGGATAATCTCTCAGAAAAAAGGTACGAAAAACTATCTATAACGATACAAATGACTGTCACTGGGGTACTAGTAGATACATAAACTCATACCCCTAGTAGGAAAACCTAAGTAATTTGTACCTTTTTTTGCTTGAAAAGGGTTCTTATTAGTAACCAAATAGGCTAGAACATTAATGTAGGCTACTTTTAGTGTACATTTTGGCAAATTTGTTCCCTAAAGAACAAAAATGTACCTCCACAGTACCTTTATTTCTCAGAGTGTATCAAAGAAACATTCTTGTCCTTACCTTTCTCCCAAGCTCCCTGACACAACCCTAGGCTCAAGCACATAGTTTTCCTAACGCTAACCCTAACCCTAGTTGCACTGTAAATTGTACCCTAAAACTGTATTCTAGCCCTAGGACTCGTCTTATATATGTAATATATCAATTCATATATATATATAAATTCATGAAAAACTGAAATATATTGAGCTGAATTAAAGAAATATTAATGAATCGCTGAAGCCATTTATTAAGAATTTTCTAATGGTTATATATAGTACAGGCCAAAAGTATTAGGCCACCTGTAATTATTATTATTTTTTTTAACCTTAGGTAGAGAACAATTTGGTTAATATATTCACATTTATTAAATAACAAACCAAAGTATTAACTTTTTTCCAATTTCTATCTACAATAACAAAAAACAATGAGTTTTACTAAAAAAAATAATCACGATTTTCATCTAAATAGCCTCACTTGGCTTTGATTACAATTAAACAAATTATTGGAAGTCTATCTAATTATTTATCACAGATGGGAGGGGAAGATCAAGAGGCAGTAGACAAATATCTTGTGGTGTCGAGCAATTGTAAAATTGCGCCACAACTACAGGAAAAACAGCATGCAGCTAGAGAGAAACCAGTTCCCCTGATTACAGGGAAATGGCAACTATGATCTGTTCGTCTAAAAGGATCTTGTTAATCAGGTCTCTGTGTTGCTCTTTTTAAAATGGATGCTTCTGATGCTTGGGTAGCCATCACACCAGAGCCTATAAATAGCTCAACTGTTAGTATTACATCATGCTTAAATTTTTTAAATTGTCAACATACCTGCAAGTGAAGCACGAGCCGAGCTTCATCTTGTCATAGATTCTTTTTTTTGTGGCTCCCAACTCTGGGTGTCGTAATGAATTGACGTTGTAAAGTGGCACATGGTTGACAGTTGTTTTAGCATATAAAAGTACACTTGGGTAATGGGGGGGGGGGGGGGGGGGGGCTACCCTTTACTTTTATCATTTTTAGAAAATATCTATTTAAATGCACTTTTCAAAATTATATTTCATATTACAAAATAAAAAAAGATTTTAAATTATTATTATTATTATTATTTTTTTTTTGCAGCTGAGTCGCTAAGTTGAGTTGGTACCCTCTGCTGGGCTTTGGAGCACAATGCACAACTTGTGTACTCCGTATAGGGAGGGGTGGCCCTGATCCCATTAGTATCAAGACCAGGTTAAAACCTAGTATATGGCTGGACCTAACACACGTGATCCGGCCGACCAATGGTGTAACTTCATAACTCGGCCAACCAATGGTGTAACTTCATCAATCAGTCACTCAGGCACTCAGTCACAGACATTCACGTTTGTAGGGCTGGCCCCGCTGTTGCGGTCCAGCCAAAAAGGGCCATACAAAATCAGACAGTCCGTTTTCCTAACCTTTTTCCAAACTCATGAGCATAGGCATAATCTTCACTCAACCTGAAAATGTATTGTTTTCCTAAAACCAACCTAGCTCTAAACCTACCCTTGTTCTAACCTTGATCCTAACCCTAAACCCTAGGCCCAATTCTACTGAAATTGCAAGCTCCAACCCTGACCCTAATTCTGTGAAATAAATGAGTTGCAATGGGTTGGAAGAGATTTATGATGAGAAATGTGTTACAGTGGAAAACATTTCTTGTATTTCCTTTCTGCTTGTAATTGATGATATTTCATTTGTTTTCCATCAATTTTAATTGAGAACAAAAGAAGTCCTAGGGTTAGAATTAGGTTTTAGGGTTCAAATTAGGGTTTAGCGAGGGTTAGGGTTAAGCCTGATTAAACTTCATGGCACAGCATTTTTGCCACGTGTTGTGACAGAAATGAAGGTGTCACATGATGCTTCTGTTGTCTCTATAGTAACGAGAGGCCAAACTGCTAATGTTTACAACATGGCAGCACCCAATGAAATTATTGTGTAATCGTGTAATATTATGTTTAGGAGTTTTACGTAAGTGTTTTATATAAGTTTTTACATAAGTATTTTATTTTTCATTCAGATGAACGAGAAATCATCTTTATTGAAGGGCCACTGTTAAATGAATGAATGAAAATGCATTTGAAGAAATGCATTATGAAAAGTGTATCTGAGTGCAAATGCAGTAAAATACATCCGAGATGTCAAAAATGTGTTTTTTAAAAATGCTAAAATTCTGGTCGTCAATTTTTAATTCAGATGGATGCAAACTAATATTTATTCAACAACCAATGTGAAATGAATGCATGAAAATATTTTTGAGTACACTGAGTACACATTAACAAGTTCTGTGTTAAATCTGGTAAGTACATTTGGTCTCCCTAAGGAAATTCTATTTGAAGCAGAATTAACACTGAACAATTAACTGTGTGTATACAGGATGTTAAACAGTTGAAGCTGAAAGAGAAAAAAACAAAACAAAAACAAACAAACATTGAAAATTATAGAGTGTGTGTATGTTTTTCATGGTAAGTTCTGGAAAATTTTTAAAATGGAAGCGCTCCTGAAAAACAAAAAAACAGTCAAAGACAATGTTCCCCCTGAGATAGAATAGATTTATTAGCAAGAGGTAATCAGGAAACATTACATTTTTATACAAAACTGGAAATATATCTCAAGCTGTGGAAATAAACTTAAGGATTGAAAGATAACTCTCATACCACTGGGTATTGCTCACAGCAAAACGTTTGTATGTTAATATATGTATTATTTATAAGTGTATGTGCATGTATATGTGTGTACAGTATGTATATATAACTGTAGCTAAATATATATAGATGTTTAACTTTTTTAAAGATTCTGTTTGTTACAGTGGTGCATGCCAGCCAGTGGAGTGGTGAATGTGTTTCTATACTGTACATAGTAAAAATACCTACAAATATTCACAGAATAAGCACTACATTACTATATTCCTGCTAAGATAGTGATTATAGACAGGATTACAGTAAATGCAAAAACACTTTTAAGGTTGTCTTCTACTTCTAAATCATGGATCTACATATCACAATTTTTTTCGCATTTTAGGTTTGTAAGCATACGGGGATATAATGCTGTAAAGATGGTGTGCTTTACACGGTTACACAAGATAAATATAAATATATATCTTCGAAGATATATATGGCAGGCTGCATGTACAAAATATACAGCGTACATTTCTGTTGTGTGAATTGGCAAGTTTATATAAAATACAACTTTTAATTTTCCCTCATAGATGCAATATCTTCCCTTTTCCTCATTTTTATGCCACATTACAAAAATACCATCAAAAATCTTACGCAGTCATACTGTTTGTTTTGCTTTTTGCTTCTGAAATATTACTTAAAAACAATCCAATTGACTGTGTGACAATGAGTTGTGTTCCAGTCACTGGAGAGAGTTCACATCCTCCACTCTATGTAGAGGCCAAATCCTCTCTTACAGAGTCATGATGTAAGGATAATTGGGCTGTATTGTTTCTGAATTACTATGCGCTAATAATTAACTGAGCTAACCTGCTCTGTGCTGCCTTTGCAGTTTCTCCTGTCATTTCGACATAAAGCAGTACATGGTTTTGTCAACAATGTATGACAAGATCTGTTCACTATTTAAATCTCTTGCAGAACTAGATTTTTCTCTTTCTCATTCTATCTCTATCCCCTTCCCCCTCTCTCAGTGCACTTTATTGCCTAATCAATAAATACTGCATCTTCACCCATAATAGAATACAAATAAATAAATAAATAAATGTTCCTCCCAATTTGTATTAATGCAGAAGTGTCTAACTTCGTTTTGCTTCAATTTCAGTTTTTTAGAATTGTAAACAACAATTTATACTTGTGCACTGTGCTAATTAAATATACTGACAGGATTTCTTTTCTTTTAACTAAATTTGTATTTCTGGTTAATCTTGGTGAACCAGTCAATTCAGGACAGCTGGCTGAAACCAAACAAGCATGACACTGCTGCATTAAGAGTCAGACACCTTTAAACGAGGAGTCAGACACTCCAGCATTAAGAGTCAGACACCCTTAAACAAGGAGTCAAACACTCCAGCATTAAGAGTCAGATACTCCTGCAGGGTCAAAGAAAGAGTCAGCTTTCCTGTTTTGGCTGTCATTGGTAGGTTTCTCCACCCAATCCAAAGATCAAAGCATTGTTTAACTGACTACACTGAGGTACCACTTTATTACACTGTCAGGTGATTCATCCACATTTAAGAGCCCAGTATCATCATTCCAGCAGTGTAAAACTCCTACTATGAACGGACAAAACACATATCCAATGCTGATCAATATTTCATATGTACCAAATTACTGCACTGCAAATTACTGCACTCCTCTTAGTTTGCTACAAATGAAAAATGGGAATACCAATATATGCCAATATAAGCCCACAGTAAAGATTTGTGCATCTTTTCCTTATTTAAACATTGATATACTGGAACAAAGTCTTTTTGTATCTAAAAAAAAAACAAAATAAAAAACTTGCAGCATTCAAGTTTCAACAATGGCATACTTGTGCAGATTAATAAAGGTGCACAGTCAATAGGTTATTCACATATGTTAAAAGCACAGTCACTTCATGCATTTCATCTACCAAACACTGCACTCTGTGTTTTCCCCAGTTATTATCCAATAGTGGAGTAGTTCTATCATCCAATAGCATTGTGAACCTGTTTTTATGAACCTGTACTGGAGTTTTTTTAATGGTTGTTAAAGCTCAAATGGTAAGCTGGTCAAACAGTATCTTGACTACAGGTTGAATGATATCAATGTTTCAATAAGGACAGAAGACTGCAGGGTTACATTACTGTGTACTGATCTCTGCTCACATTAAATCAGCTGCCTGACCCATCAGATCACAACAAAGCACTTAAAAACATGTAAGAGTCTACCTCTGATCTGCAAAAGCTTTCAAAACATGCAATATTTTTGGGTCTTGCTCATGTTGAACGAAAAGTCAATTCCTCACTTTTATGGTTTAGACTGAAAAATGAGTCCTACCTAGACTGAAAAGGCTTGAAAGCTTTAACAACTGCAAACATAGCTGAGCTGTGCCAAAGTATGCCGTCGAGTAAAAAATTACAAAAACAGAGGATTTCCCTTTAACATTCATCCTGAAAGTGTTTTTGATTGGTCACTTTCATTATTAACAAGCTTGACCAATTAAAGTAAAGACCATACACCAGCAGTCATGGGGAGATCACTCTTCATGAATCTCAATATGGAGAGCTACCATGGGTCATCAATCATCGACTCATAAGAACCAGAATCAAATTACCTTCATTTTGATTGGTTCAAAATAGTCAACACATAGCGCAAGTTACAGAGCCAATTTTGGAACCCATGGAACCTCACTCTCCCATCTCTACCCATCTTCAGCTGATTGTTTTTTCTTCTAAAGTTACAATTTTCTTAATAACTTTACACCAAATCATGTCAAGAACAACAAAAAGGTCATTTAAAAATTTCTGCTTTAAAATAATCATAAAATAATAATATTTTGTTATTGTCGCAGTGCATATAGGTGGTGCCATCCAACCTGATTCCTGTTTGCCGAAAAGAAACCTTTCTGGATGGTTCCTCCGAAACGTAAAAGCATGCTCCTGGTTTCACCAGCGCACCGGCTTATGAGTAAAGCAAGATTGCATGACAGCCAATTTCATAAGAGGAGCACAAGGCAATTCTGTCAGGTTAGATGCAATCAAGTGAGAATGGCAAAACTATCAAAAGCAGCTGCCCCTCCAAACGCAGCTGGACTGCCACCACTGTATTGCCAGATGCAAACGAGTGGACTTCAATGTCAGTGAATCATGAAATCCTGGCAAACGAAAGCCAACAGCAGACAAAGAAACTGATCTGGGTTCAGTAAGACCTCAGACCCGTGTAGTTTCATTAGCTAGGGGGTATACCTTTTAAAGACTTTTGGCACACATATCCATGTAATCACATATTGTCGTTTAATGTTTCGATTCTTTTCGTTCTTCTTTTTTTTTTTTACATTGCTACATCATTGGCGTTAACTCATAAACAAAATAAATATCTTTTTTTCATCAAAGAAAAGGTGACATTTCTCCCCGTGAACACGAGTGATCACACTATCACTCCAGCCTCACTCGGAAGTGCAGGATTTAACTCCATGTAAAGAACTTGATCTGAAAAATAATTTAGAAATCAAATTTAATGGCGAAGTATTAAAATACACCTTTACATGTGACAACTCCCGAAGAGTTGGTACGGCATATGCCCAGGGACCCAGTACAAGCCACCCCTAGTTGGTTTCTTTCTACTTTAAAGTTTTTTTTTCTTCTTTTTTGTATAAAATAATGACTATTTGATTGAATGCAGACAAAACAACAGTAAATAACAAATAAGCTTCTAAGTGTATTCCCCCCCACAAAAACTTTACATAAAAAAATGTCTTTAAGGTTTCTAGTTAACTTCAAATAACGAGGATACACAAGTCCTTTCAGAAACACATACTAGAAGGATAGGTCTAAGATGGTCTAATACAAATAAAGGATTATGTACATATGATATAGTGTCTGTATAGCGTGGAGCCTTTGGGGTTAGCGCTGCCCTCCTTAGCTGGGCACCTTGGGCTCGATTCTGAGGGACGCCTCGTACAAGCTCTCTTCATCCATCACCGAGCTGTTGTCCAGCAGATACTGCGCAGCCTAGGGAAAGGAGCACAGTGCGTCATATTTTTTAAAATGCTGTTTTTCCCAGTTTGTCAATTTTTGATTTTCATCATGCTCTCTTTTTAAACTGTTCAAACGGCCCGCTTTCAGGAGCACTCCCTCCCTGGTAGATGCAGGTGCCAGACGTGGCATGGTAAGGACGTGATTCCCAACCGTGGCATGAATGTTGGCACAAAGCATCAGTGCTTTACTTTAAAACGGGTCAGTGGTCCTGTTAGCTCAAAAAATGTTGCATCTTTGGAATGCAGGACATTTCAAAATGTGCATGCTACACTAATTCAGTTGCATTTTGATAAAAATCTGCTAGCTCACAATAATAACACAATAAATATATGTCGTCCATAAATTTATTACAGGAGCGGGATGAAAACAACAGTATTAGGGGGATGACATAAGCTACAAATAATGTTTTGTGCTCTGATGAAAACAAATGTTTTGCCACACAGGCTAATAATATTTAAAATTATTTGAGCAATTTGTTTTAATTTACTCATTCTCAGCAAGCTAGCTAGAGTGTAACATGTCGTTTTCGACTTTTCATTCAAATTGAGCACTTTCTCTTTAAATTTTGCAACGCTACCAATGGCTGTGTAAATATTATGATTGGAATTTTGGCATTTACAGAATGCAGTATATATATTCCTGAATTTTGGCCCTTTTTTTGTGTAAAAAATCTTACATAAGATTTTGTGCGGTTCAATGATTATTCAGTATGTACGTGAGAAGCAGCGACAGCACAACACCTCCTTTATCAAGGTTTGTAGGGAAAGAAATTGGCTACCTTCGGCTGGAAGTCAATCTTATAAGCCGTCTGCTGGAACTGTCTGATTTCTCTGATGATGTGAGAAATCTGCGGACAAGCAAGAGGGAACAGAAAGGATGAACAATTCTGATAATCAGGAAGTGATGCGTTGTTTCAGCTCACAGCTGCTTCCAGCAGAAACCACAGAAGAAAAGCAGATGTGAAACTGTGGAGGAGTCGGAGAGAGTGAAGGTGGGTTTACCATCCTCATCTTGGAGAAGTTGACCAGGTTGTCCTCGGTGTAGTTGGGTGTCCCCTCTTCGATGAAGGCCAGGTCAGTCAGGTACATCCCCAGGTAAGGAACACAGGGCGGGTCACAGCTGAACCAGGGAGAGATGGTGAACTACCTACTCACGCCCGCAAACACACAAGCTCCCACATAGTAAAATATTCAGCCTTAAATCAACTCTTACAGAGCATATATCGTCCCTAGTGGACTCATATATACTCTGTTATAGATTAATTAACAGTGTACATTTTACTGCGCACACAAAAACACACACAGTCGCACACACTTACACTGCCAACCCAAGACAAAAATATCCTGGATTGGAAAAAATCGTTCTCTGATACCGGAGAATGGAGCAGAGATTGGCACTATTTTGGGGGTGTACAGAGAGGGGTGTTTTTTGGGGCCATGGACATGTACGATTTGTGAAATGGGTGCAAATATTTGGTATCATTTGGTGGTGGGTCTTCTAATTTTTTTCATTGTCACAGACCCAATCAGAGAGAATTCACTACGGTGAAATAGATCACTCACTTCTTCAAAGCCTCCCGCAGGTTCTTAAACCGTCCCTCAGAAGATACCAGCTTCTGCAGCTTGTCAATCACCGTTTTGGTCTAGAGGGCAGAGGTCAAAGTTTGGTTACAAAGATTCCATTCATATGCACAACAGCTCATTCAGAGAGATAGACATTTCTTCAAGGATTCACCTGCTCTTTCCTGTGCCACATATGGCTCTGGGACTCGAGAGGTGTGTTGAGGTGTCATTTGTGATGCAATTATTTTACTGTTCTCAAATGAGGACAGTACAGTGCAGGTATGTGAGTCAATACCATACACTATAGATCTACTTAGCAGAGCTACACAGCTTACATGTTTACAGTTAACTAACTTGATTCAAGAAGAGCAGTTCAATTGAAACTCATCTTTCACCATTTCTAGAATGGTGATGGTTAACTTCACTTCCTGAATGCTTCTATGGCAGTATCAAGATAAATACATTCCCAATAAAAAATGTGTAATAAGTAAGTCCATTTAAATAAGTGATATTTAACCCCGCTGGGCTTCTTGGCTTGTTAGGTGTGACCTCCCCCTCGGCTCACCTGCTTGGAGACCTTCAGCCAGGTCTTCTTGAGGCGGAAGATGGAGCTCCGGTTGAGGGAGGAGGTGATCTCCAGCACGGCGTTGTAGTTGTGGAGGCAGCGGCAGATGTCCGCCACCGCCACCCACTTCTCCATCACCGCCACGCGCGTGTTGACGTCGTCGCAGCGCAGGATCTCCGTGGCAATCAGGTTGCTTATCTTTGGGGGGGGTGGGGGGGATTTGGGGAATGAAGGGTGTGGTTAAATAAGGGCTTAAAAGAGATAAGCGGCCAGATTCATATATTTTGCATATACATGCATACTGCACTGTATATTTGCTTATTTTGAAAGTTTCAGCTGCCTTGGGTGTCAGTTATTGTAGTGGATAACAATGTTGTCAAGTCAAAAGGCTGCAGGTTTGAATCTTGGCTGAAGTTCTTTGCTTTAAAAAAAGGTACTTAATTAACTTACTCAAATAAAGTAAGAAAATAAGTATGCATAATAATAATACTGGATAACATGTAAGCTTGTACAGTGAGTCACCCTGGATATAGGCGTCTTCTAAAAAAAATATAAACTAAAAAAGAAACAATGTCACACTGAACTGCTCAGTGTGGGAGATTTCTTTTCAGCCATCTCATGCTTTCAGTGGTTGTACTCCCTGTAGTACAGGGGTTAACTCCCTGAATTTCTCTCACAAGCACAGACAGCCCTTTCACCGCTCGGTCACATGGTCAGTGGGACCTCTGTTGACACTTACATCGTTGAAATGCTTGGTGGTTTTCATTATGTAGGGAGTCTTCTCATTTTTGTCGTTCTTCATCCAGCCCTGGCCAAAGAACTCTCTGTGGAACAATGTGATAATGAACCAGGAGGATATCACACAGTCGTCACACAAGAGCAGTTCTACCGGAATACTCCCTTACATTTGGCCCGTGTTCACTTCAGCATCCAGAGGACGTGAGCCCATCTCACACTAGCTTGTAAGTGACGTCTTCTGTCCTATACTCATAAAATATGTCTGTCTGTCTCGTATGTTCACCCATAGGAGATATCTGTTTGTCTCATATGTTCACACATAGGAGACATGTCTGTATATGTTCAGTCACAGGGGATATGTCTGTGTGTCTCATTTGCTCAGTCATAGGAGATATGTCTGTCTGTCTCATATGCTCAGTCATAGAAGACATGTCTGTGTGTCTCATATGCTCAGTCATAGAAGACATGTCTGTTTGCCAGTGTCAGCGTTTGTGACCCACTCACTCGTAAGGGATGACCTTGAACACTAGATGGTCCAGCAGGGTCAGCTGCTCAGCGATCTCAAGGGCAGAGTGGCACTCAAACGGCTCTGACTTCACACACTCAACCTGCTAAACGCACAGACACACACACACACACAGGAAATTCAAACTCCTCATCACTAGTAGTCATAATTGTGTCAGAAGCCTTCAATGTTTTGATCCTATTATCCAAATGATTTTAGGCCAGTTTCCCTCACAACATTAGTAATGAAATCCTTTGAGAATTTTGTGAAGAAATAATTATTGAAAATAACCCAACACTTGGATCCACTAATGTTTGCTTACAGGGCTAAGCGGGGGTGCAACTGCCACACTGTTAAACATGGTATTGAAACATCTAGCAGGTTCAAACACATATTTTAGCAAAAAAAAACAAAACTTATTACCAATTTTTAGTTGGGATTTTAATATTGTTGGTTGGATAATGGATTTTTTTACACAGAGAACACAGAAAGTTAAGGTAAACAGCTGTCTCTCTGATCTATTGGGCTCTTCTACAGGGACACCACAGGGCTGTGTGCTTTCACCCCTGCTGTACATTCTGTACACTAATGACTGCCATAGTCAGCATAAAGACAGACATAGAGTGAAATTTGCTGATGACTCCGTCATTGTTAGCCTGTTGGATGAAATGGACACCTGTCATGGGCCTGTTCTGGATGACTTTGTACAGTGGTGTGATGAAGCCTTTCTAGAGCCTAATGTTTTAAAAACAAAAATATGACCTATGCATATTACATGCACAAACAATAATGATTAAGGGCCATTAGGTAGAACGTGTAGAGAGGTACAAGTATCTGGGCACTATTATTGATTGTAAGTTGTCCTTTGATGTAAACGCTTGATTCTTTTATGTTTTTGTACAGTATTTGATCTTAATGCTGCACATCAAGTGGCCAAGGATACAGATAAAGATGGTTTATCGACAGGTTTATCCACACACCAGTTTATCCCCAGACCATGGTGTGTTGGAATGTTCTGACAGTTTATCTAAAGACCCCAGCGGTCTGTGTGTGTAGATGAGCAGGAAGCTCACCAGCTGCGCTATCTCCTCCATGCTAAGCTGGCTGTCACCTGGATCTTCCTGGGTCAGCGTTCTGCAGAGGCACATGGGAAAGTCTCACACGCCAGCCTCAATCTGGGGGTTCACCCCTGCACTCAGAGCTCAGACATCATCGAGGGTTATAAAACAGTCAGTTAACAGGCTGAACGGACATGCTGGCCGTTTAGTGGGAAACCTGACCACGGCCTTGTGAATGAGGTAAAGGACTGAAACGCAGTTTGAGTGAAAGCATTTCGCCCCCAGGGAAAATGCTTGGTCAGACATGTTGTGTCACGCATGCACCAAGCTGGAGCTGTCGCTTATTTTAAAAAGGGGAAAATCGCTTCTGATGTCCAACCAAGCACCGTCCCTGGGTTTAGCCCATTAGCAGAGCAGGGAGGGAACGGTGGTGTGACGTGGTTAGGCGCAGGCGGGTGCTGGGCTGGACCTGATGATGTTGGCGGCTGCTTTCCTCTCCTGGGTCAGGAGCTCGGGGTCGTGCATCACCTCCTCCAGGAAGCTGATCACCTTCTGCTTCAGCTCTGTGTTAGTCTCAAAGTCCTGGGGTCAAAGTTCAAATCACACACAAAATCCTCAGCAGCACACTCAGCTAATTTCGCGATTTCCCACCACTCCAGCAATTTCCACATTGCCTGGACCTAGGGGCCAGAGAGGGGCACAGAGCCATACCTGTGAATGCTTGGACACCCAGTGCCGCAGGACGTTGAGGACCCGGTTGGTCGCGGCTCTGCGGATGATGAACTCTTTATCTCCATTCCTCTGGTCTGTGGGAAACCCTACCAACAGTCCACACAAACACACATTTTACACACACGCATTTTACCTGTATGCATTTTACACACACACATTTTACACACACGCATTTTACCTGTACGCATTTTAGGGATACTGTACATAACTGTTGGAGAGTAAGACTGCCTCAGAAAGGGCAACGATAAGAAAATATCATAATTTTGATGTACTATTGAGTGGACGCATAGAACAGTAATTAAACAGCTGGGGTTGGTATGTAGAATCAGACACTTCTCTCTCTCTGAGATGTGACGCCGGGGAATGGCAGACCGATGGGGGGCGGGGAATGGCGAACCGACAAGGTGGGGGGGGGGGGGGGGGTTGGCGGACTGACCCGTGCTGGCCAGGGACATGCGGCGGTACTTCTCCTTGGTGGGCGTGCCCTCGTTGGCGCCCGCAGTGGCGATGGCGAAGGCGGAGGCCGCTGACAGGGCGCTGCGGGTGCTGTCCAGCTCCCGGCAGGACGACACCACCATGCCGTTGTTGTAGGAGAACAGGGAGAATTCTGGGAAAGAGGCAGTGGCTGAAGGTCAGAGCAGTAGGCAATCTGGCAGGTGTCCGCTCAATCAGGGGATGACATTTACTGAAAAATGTTTTGGGCTCCTGATGTGGGGTCCACCAGTATTGGGGAAAAGGCATATCGAGAAAGAAAGGCGAGGGAGTAATACATCGACTATTTTATTAACTTGCATGTTGTTACCTGTAAATCAGTACCTCAAAAAAAAATTCTGAACACAACCAAATATATACTGTAAAGATATTTAGAAATAAATATGTGACTTAAGTGCTGAAGTTGTAAGATGTAATGACAGTTTGGCTGTGTTTGTACTTTTTTTCATATTTTTGAGGTATCAAATTATAGGTACATGCAATGGGATTTAAACTGAACTGTACGCATCCGTGAGAATTCCCTCAGGTTACCGTTATAAAATTTTATTTGTCCAGCAGAGGGCAGCACAAGACCTAGTAACATAAACAAATCCTCCTCTTCGTTTGTTTTTTATTTTCGCAGGGTACCAGGCAGACATTACCTGAAGCATTAAATGACTTCCAAGTTGTTACTAAATGCGGACGCTCATTTAATTCCCTCTGGGGGAGTTACCTCGCACCGAGATGTCCCAGGACATGCAAACAGTTCCCTCCCGTGTGTTTAAGGGCTTATTATTCCATCATGTGACAGCGCACTGTACCTTAAATACAGATAGCGAGCATGCTAACGGCCTTTTTGTTTTTTTTAAAGGAGAGCGCTGTGTGCCTGCTGAGGTACGGAGCTCAGCCACACGGGGCTGGGTGAACCTGCAGACAGCCGTACCCCGCGGCAGCGACATCGCTCGCTCGCTCACGCACGCCCGCCCGCCACCGGGGGCGGCGGAGAAGCACACAGATGGTTGCTAAGGTACGAGTTTTCCTACCTCCTACTCACACACGGATCTGCTGTTCCCGGTGCAGAGCGTCTTTTTTATTTATTTATTTTTTTCATGCAGAGCAGGAGGAGAGCTTCGTGAATCGATTAGCACACTGTGTCTCCACAAAGAGACGCACGATTCACGCCGCATCCCGGTCGCACAAGCACTTCTTCCCCACAGATACGACAGCTAGCTATGTACGATAACAGAGTCATAATTTGGTTGTTCGAAACCAGGTTTGACACCATACATAGTGGATGCTCTCTAGTCTAGACAATAGGGATAATAACAAGCTTAGATGCGCTGAATGGCCTGTTTGCATCATCAAAAATTGCAGTGTTGTCATTCTGAATGTATTCTGGTTAATAAGATATAAATTCCACAGATTCCCCTTCACGTCAGTCAAACATGCGCCTTGGGGCCCTGCGAGAACAAGAGCGTCTGCGTGTGAAGCCATTCATAAGTCGGGCTTGGCTCGTGAGTTATGCACAGGTGGTGTGACAGCGTGGTGCGGAGGGCTTTTGGGCCAATCGCAGCACCCCGCCCTCCGCGGCGACGGCCGGCAGTACCTGAGGAGTTTTTGCACTTCACGTTTTTCGGGGTGGTGGGGGACTTGGTGGGGGAGGTCTCCGGCTCGGCCTCGTCGCTCTGGTGCTGCTCGCTGTCGCCCTCCTCCCTCTCGGAGATGTCTGCGCAGAAAAGGGGACAGAAAGGACCGTTGAGACGGCTCATCCCCCATTTCGGCTCATCCCAGCAGAGGATGCGCACGGCGCGTCGCTGAGAGGGACCAGCTACAGCGTGCACGTGCTCTTTAACAAAATTTGGGCTGTCCTCAGATGAACTCGCCCCACGCTGCTTTGCCAGACAGGCATACAGCTGTGACTGAGCCTGGGTGCCAGTCTGCTGCTGCTACATTAGCCTTTCAGGGAACTGAAAGCGGGGCAGCCTTCCAGAGGTTTTACCTCTGGTGTCCGACAACCCAGACTTTGCGTTTGTGCCACTGACTGACTGTTAAAATTAATACGGAGGGCTGCACCAGTCAAAAAGCACAGGGATAGGTAATCAGCTGCTTCTCATACCTATTCATTATTTAACAGCACCGTGTTTGCTTTTGAACTGGCTCCTGTCTGTTCCACAACCGTCAGCTTGGAAGGCTCATATTAGCAAGCAATCGAAATGCTGCTTTGTTACAAACAAAAAATAGCTGTTTCCTTAACCAGATTCAACAACAGTACTGTTCCAAAGATATAAACGGAGAAAAACAGGAGATGAGATTTAATTGGACAGCAGTGGGAGGATGGGGGGGGGGGGTTTTCCCTGACCGAAGGAGAGGGGATTCTGAGGAAAGAGAAGCCCACGCGGATCGGCGCTCCGGGGGGGTGGGGGGTGGGGGGGGGGCGCGGCGCTGACCTTGTTTGCACAGCGACGGCTCCTCAGCCCTGTCGGCCTTGGCGCCCTCGGCCTCGTCGGCCATCTTGTTGGCCATGGAGCTGGACACGTAGAGCTTGTTGATGTCCAGCGTGGTCTTGCTGAAGGGAGACACGCTGGAGTACATGCTTGCATAGCCGTTGGGGGAGCAGCCGAGGGCCGCCAGGTCCAGGGCCTTGCCCCCCGTGATGATGGGGATGTTGAGGGACAGCTTGCGCCGGCGGTTCGGGGAGGAGGACTTGGTGATGGAGAGCGGGGGCGGGGAGGAGAACTTGCGGCTGGCCCGCGGGGATTTCGGGGGCTCGCCGTACAGCAGCTTGTTGTTCTGGCTGCTGGCGAAGAACAGCTCCAGCGACCTGCGCGGGGGGGGGGGAGGGGACAGGCGGAGGGGTTATTTTTAAACCCGTTCATTTAAACAAAACAAACAAAAAAACAGCAAAAAGAAAAACCACAGTCAAGAAAACGTGCGCTTGTGCGAGCACTGCAGCTTCCTCAAAGGGCTGAGGATCGCTTAGCAATAGCAGACGAAACAAAGCCGACAAACGAGCGAACGAACGCGGTGAAAGGACGAGGATCCGCGCAGGTTTCACAGGGAGGGAGACGCGCGATACTTTTGTTTTAAGACGGAGCGCTGCAGAAATGCCTCTCCCACACACAGGAGCGCAGCCCCCTCTCCATGCCCATAAATAGACAGCGCAGTGACAGCGCGGGGTGGCAAGGGTGCTGCCAACGGCAACCGAACGGGGGCGGCCGACGGGGACGCGCGGTCCGTCACAGGAGCCGGGAGAGGGAGGGGAGGGGGGGGGGGGCTGCTGCTGCAGGGAGTGTGGGCGGGAGGGAATCTCCAGCTCCTACGTCCGCGTCTGCGCTGCAGAACTACAGAAGGGACTGGATGCGAAAGTGTTGCCATAAATATTTAATGGTATGGATTATAGATTCTCCGCAGACGGCTGGGGGTGGGTGCAGGGGCGTTGGGGGGGGGGTCCTGAAGCCAGACGGCCAGTTGCTATGTCAACGGTCGCTGTGGTGATGGTGTAAGAGGTAGGTGGGTTGGGACGTGGGGGGATTTCTTTGCGAGGTCTGGCCAGTCAGGAGACAGAAGAGAGGAGAGACTGTTGCTGTCTCACTGTTTCCCACAGCTTGACGAGGCTGGCTCATTATACCACTTTCCCACTGTAGAGCTGAACCAGGCTGGCTCATTATACCCCTTTCCCACTGTAGAGCTGAACCAGGCTGGCTCATTATACCCCTTTCCCACTGTAGAGCTGAACCAGGCTGGCTCATTATACCCCTTTCCCACTATAGAGCTGGAACCAGGCTGGCTCATTATACCCCTTTCCCACTATAGAGCTGGAACCAGGCTGGCTCATTATACCCCTTTCCCACTGTAGAGCTGAACCAGGCTGGCTCATTATACCCCTTTCCCACTGTAGAGCTGAACCAGGCTGGTTCATTATACCCCTTTCCCACAGTAGAGCTGGAACCAGGGTGTCTCATTATACCCCTTTTCCCACTGTAGAGCTGAACCAGGCTGGCTCATTATACCCCTTTCCCACTGTAGAGCTGAACCAGGCTGGCTCATTATACCCCTTTCCCACTGTAGAGTTGGAACCAGGCTGGCTCATTATACCCCTTTCCCACTGTAGAGTTGGAACCAGGCTGGCTCATTATACCCCTTTCCCACTGTAGAGTTGGAACCAGGCTGGCTCATTATACCCCTTTCCCACTGTAGAGTTGGAACCAGGCTGGCTCAGTGTACCCTTTTCCCACTGTAGAGCTGAACCAGGCTGGCTCATTATACCCCTTTTCCCACTGTAGAGCTGAACCAGGCTGGCTCAGTGTACCCTTTTCCCACTGTAGAGCTGAACCAGGCTGGCTCATTATACCCCTTTCCCACTGTAGAGTTGGAATCAGGCTGGCTAATTATGACCGTGTACAGTATTTGTGTGTGTGTGTGTGTGTTTGCGTGTGTGTGTGTGTGCATGTATATCTGTGTGTGTGTGTGTGTGTCTGTGTGTGAGTGTGTGGGTGTGCGTGCGTGTATCTTCCTGTGTGTAGCTGACTCACCGGGCGGGGATGGCGCTGATGGGCTTCTTGTAGATGGCGATGAGCTTGTCGAGCACCACGTGGGCGCTGGTGAACACCCTGTACGAGTGCAGGAAGGTGTTGAGAAAGTCGATGGACAGGAAGCGCAGGTCAGTGAGCCGCTCCAGCAGCCTCTCCACACTGGCGTAGCGGATCTGCAGCACTTTGCACGAGTTCATCATCTTACTGAAGCGGATGTCCACATCATCGCAGTACAGGCTGGTGTCTGACCTGCTCACGGCGCACACACACACACATATGCATACACGCACACACACGCGCGGACACATGCACACACACACACACACACACGTGCACATACACACAGGAGATAAGGTGAGACTTTAATGAGTGACATGTTGGTGTCACACAATCTCTTAAATAATAATTCAAACGGGTGTGGAACTCACTTGATCATCTGTGGCACTGTGACTTTAGAGTTCTCTTCAAACGCGTTCATCATCAGACCATTACACCTGATGTTATCGATGCACTGCACGAGATAAAGAATGATAGAGTGACAGTGGGAAAGAGAGAGAAATAGAGAGAGAGATAGAGAGAGAATGAGAGAAAGAAAGAGATAGAGAGAGAGAGGACAATTAAAGAACTTTCCAGAAGCTCAGAGCTCAACAGGGGTATGTCACTGTCGCGGTGCAGAATGATACCTGACTGATGTCGCTGGTCCAGGCAGATTTCTCCTGTCGTGACGAGGCCACCAGGATGACGGTGAAGGACTGGCTGTCCTTGGGCTCCACCACCACCTTGAAGTCCAGGTGCTCCATGTCCTGCCCGCTCTTGTCCGTTTTGGCTGAGAAAAGGCAGAGAGGCCGGGCGAGTTCAGTTCACACCATTAATCAGGCTTCTTTTCGGCTGCGGTTTGGGACTGGGGCTGATTGGGCTGTATTATATTAGCGCTTGTGTGCTGTTTAACGTGAGTGTGATTCATCACCATGAAAACAAATAATATTATCTATTGACCAAACAACGTTATGAATATTTAAAAAGCTGCTTGAAGAAGACCAGATAGGTCAGGCTGAATGCACATAGTGGAAGTCGCTGATTTTTTCTTTTTTCTGTTGTCCTTCTGTTTCGAGTGCTGGTCACCCATTCTTTGTAATGCCTGCTGCCGTAGAACTATAAATAGACGGTAATCCCTATTTCACCTGGTGTACGTCGCTGACCTCCTTTCTGTGCGGTTTGCGCCGCGGTGTCGTTGACAGCCGCAAAGCGTAAGGTCAGGCGGTACTCACTCTCGTCCTCCGTCCCCTCCGTCTCCTCCATCAGCGTGCAGTCGATGAGCGAGACCACGCCGTTCTGCGGGAGAAAGGGGCGAAGCACAGCGCACGGTTACGCCCCGGAGACGCGGCTGCACCTTAGTCACCGCGGCGCGTTCACAGGCACATTCACACACAGCACACCTGACTGGCACAGCTCACGCACCGGAAAAGATGTCCGTGAACTTTATGGAAAAAGTCAGTGAGATAGCGAAGGTACGACACTGTAAACAACTGAAATGTTAATTATTATATTATTTACAGTTAAACACCATAATACATTTAACATTTGTTAGATGTAAAGGCTGTTACTGTATGCTCTACATATTGTTACTGTTATTTATCAGGTAAAGCTCTGGTGAGCCAGTTGTGACTATATTACCATAAAATTTAGTGTGTGTGTGTGTGAGAGAGGAAAAGTGTTGCGCATGCACGTGTATGTGTGTGTGTGTGTGTGTGTGTGTGTGAGAGAGGAAGAGTGTTGCGCATGCACGTGTGTGTGTGTGTGTGTGTGTGTGTGTGTGCGCGCGTGTGTGTGTGTGTGCGCGCATGTGTGTGTCGGCATGTGTGTGTGTGCGTGTGCTTGTGTGTGTCTGCATGTGTGTGTGTGTGTGCGTGTGCTTGTGTGTGTATGCGTGTGTGTGTCTGCATGTGTGTGTGTGTGTGCGTGTGCTTGTGTGTGTATGCGTGTGTGTGTATGTGTGTGGTGTGTGTGTGTGTGTTGGTGTGCGCGTGCGTGTGTGTCGCCATGTGTGTGTGTGGTGTATGCGTGTGTGTGTATGTGTGTGCGTGTATGCGTGTGTGTGTGTGTGTATGTGTGTGCGTGTGTGTGTGCGCGCGTGTGTGTGTCTGCATGTGTGTGTGTGTGTGCGTGTGCTTGTGTGTGTATGCGTGTGTGTGTCTGCATGTGTGTGTGTGTGTGCGTGTGCTTGTGTGTGTATGCGTGTGTGTGTATGTGTGTGCGTGTATGCGTGTGCTTGAATGGTCTACCTTGGTGAGGTGCAGTTTGCCCCCAGAGCCCCTGGTGCAGATGATTAGGTGTTTGGAGAAGAGGAAGCACTGCCTCTCCCCCTCCTTCTTCAGGGACAGAGAGCCCAGACGCCCGCGTGTGATCTTCCCCTTCTCACTCATGGGGACCTGGATGAGAGAGCCTGCCAGGGGAGGACACATCCACTCACTCACCTGTAGTTTCTGAGTGTGAGGGACAGAGCCACCGCACATGCCTCACAGTCAGAGTCCATGTGCAAGACACAACATGCGTTACAGTGCATGTCAGAGTAGTGGTATGTATAGAGTCTCACAGTGTTAATCTCAGAGTCATGGTACCCATAAGGGATTCACATTGTGTGCATTAGTCACGGTACCCATAAGTCATACGGTAGTGTGTATCAGAGTCATGGTGCGCGTTAGAGACTCATAGTGCACACGTAACCGTCATGGTACAAATAAGAGAGTTACAAAGTGTATGGGAGTCACAGCACGGCTAAGAGAGTCAACTCGTGCACGCACAGCCTATCTGATAGTCAGAGAACAAGTGAGTCACAGCCTGTGTGCGAGACTCGTGCGCACGTGTCACCGCGTTTTCGTGCATCTCGCCGCGGCTGTGAGTCACAAAGCAGCAGACTGAGGAGGTTCACAGCCTCCTTCCGTTAGACTGACACCGGGTTGCGCGGAACTGAGCGATTTCCAGACTCAATGTTCTTTTCTCTCTCCGCAAGGCCACGGCAGCCCATTGAGTACAGTAACCGTGACATTTACAGTCCTCGACTGCTGGATGCCGTCTCACTGCCGTCTAATTACATTCTGGGATGAAAGCGTCGACCTGCTTTCCGGTGCACGCCTGGCAGACAGCGTTGTGAAAGTGCGCAAACCTTTTCGATCGGTTTCACACTGAAGTTAACAAACAATTTGTTGAGTTGCATGTTCTCCCCGTGTCCATGTGTGTTTCCTCTGGGCATTCCAGTTTCCTTCCCACAGTCCAAAGACAGGCTAATTGGAGACTCTAAATTGCCCATAGGTATGAGCGAGTGAATGGTGAGTAAATGGTGTGTGTGCCTTGCGATAGATTGGCGGCCTGTCCAGGGTGTATTCCTGCCTCTCGCCCAATGCATGCTGGGATAGGCTTCACCACCCCTGGCAACCCTGCCCAGGATAAGTAAGTATAGATAATGGATGGATGGATGGTGTTTGTACATAAAGAAACGAACAATTTGCATTTAAGCTCAACATAAGTCTGACTTAGTCGAAGAACAAATGGCAGTTGGATGCAGGCCTGTGTCTGGCAGGGATGTGGAGGGTCTACCGGTTTACCTTGTCGGACGAAGGTCTGGCTGGTGTCCAGGAGGACCTCGCAGCCCTCCACGATCATGCGCTCGATGGCCAGGTTCTTCCGGATGTTTTCCGTCTCGCTGACCTCGTCGTGCATGATTCTGTGTGTGTGGGGAGGGGAGGGGGAGAGAGTTCCTTGTTTCAGAGGTCTGGATGGACGGGACAATAATACCACCTAAATGATCATTTTACCTCTGTATGCAGGTATGACATGCAATGTGTTTATCTGCTCCAGGGTGCAAGCTGTGGGTTGACGTGTTTCTTAAAGCAGGACTTTCTTAAAGTGTGGGACAGCACCAACCAGTGGGTCATGAGTGGGGCTGAACTGACTTACAAGAAGCATGTGAAAAAATTACTTATTGCATAAAATACGCTTTTCATTAATATTCAGACCAATAAAATACTGCACTTATCTAACACTAGTTCTAGCCAGTGCTGTCACTACTGCTAATGTTAATCTGGTGAATGCAGTTATGCTTCTCCTGAATTGTAAATTGCTCCATATAAGAGTGGCTGCCATTTGAATGAATGTAATTAATCACATTCACCTCACGTGCGAATGTGTGCATGTACGTGTTACACGTGTGCTGTGTTTGTGTGTGTTATGTGTGATGTAAGCGTTATGTGTGACGTGTGTGTTATGTGAGGTGTGACGTGTATATGTGTGTGTGTGCGTTATGTGTGATGTGTGACGTGTATGTGTGTGTGTGTGTGTGTGGCATGTGTGTGCGTGGAGGCACAGACAGGGGGCGCTGTACCTGGACAGCTCCTCCAGTTTGGACTTGGCGTAGTCCAGGCTGTTCCTCTCCACATGCTCATGGGGTGTGTGGGCCAGCAGCTCGTGGAGGGTCAGGATGTAGCGGGGGATCTGCGGAGGGTCACATTGGGGGACAGACAATACGTTGGCCTCTGGCAATTTACATTTGTCAGTAAATTTAACTGCCTAATTTATTTTTCCTTCCAACAATAAATGTAATTGGTTATCGCCATATTGCAAAACAAATAATAATAATAATAACAATACATTATGGTTATGAAGTACCGTTCATATGCTCATAGAGCTGTGTGGAGTAAATGAAGTCAGTGCTGATTGAACTACTGCTCCCCGCCCTCACGGCAGGGCCCGCAGACCGGCCCCAGCGGCGGCAGGCTCACCTGGAACATGGGGTAGGTGAGGAAGGTCTCCAGCGTCCGCTCCTCGCAGTCGGGCTTGGCCTCGTACTGCTTCAGCAGCTTGTCGAAGTCGCGGTTCTGCTTGCAGTGGGCCAGGATCTGCAGGCTGTACTGGTGGTTGCGCACAAACTCCTGGTAGATGTTCAGCATGGGCAGCAGGATGTCGAACAGGTCGGCTGCAGGAGGGAGGGGCGAGACTCACGTCAGCCAGTGAGGGAGAGCGGGCGTACCCAACGACACAGAGGATCCTGAATTTCACTCACAGAGGAGGAAAATCCACGTTCAGAAGGTAAAATCTTCCTCAGTTTTTTTGTTATAATCACCTGTATTTGCTAATTAGCACAATTCCTCAGGAGGTAGGACTAATTAGTGAAATAAGCTGGCTGAGTTTGTAGGTGGCAGGACTTTCTGGCCCCTGGACTTTCTACCTCAAGTGTAAGGAACGTATGGAGATTTAAGAGCACAGGGGCTGCTGGGTGGCTCATCCTGTTAAAGGACATGGGCTGGTACGTAATCCAGACCATTTCAGTGCTGACGGCGGAGGCAGCCCAGCAGGGCGCCGCCATATTGGCTCAAGCCTCACCCTGGTATGACAGGGTTTCATTTGGCCAGGGTGCTAGTGTCGGATCGTGCTGTAGCGATCCCCGCTGGTCGAGTGGGCCCCTGCGAGTGTGTCTGTTAAGCTGTGCGTGAAGTGTCTTCCTTTGACTCACGTCTCTGCAAGCCTGCCTAACAACTACGGTGTGATGAGAAGTGGCAGCTCACATTTTACTCAGCTTTTTTTTTACTAGCTACCGTAGTTCCCTAGGAAGCTGCAGCTGATATTTTCTCCTTGTCGCTGTGTTATATGTAATGTGATGTACAGTATATACTCTATGCGTAAATGAATGTCATGTAATTGCGTGGAGCAGGGCTGCTTTAGTATTACTGTACAGTATGGCTCAGCATGCACAAGAGCAACAGCTGTGGCATCTGCGCTCTGGTGTACACTTGTGTTAGCCAGTTCATATGACTTGTATACTCCTGCAGGTCCTGCAAAGTGAGAGGCTGTCAGAGGCCTTTTTGGAGGAGAGTGCATACAAGTATCCACTCCCTCGAACAGAAGCAGGACACTCCAGTGATGAGACTGGCCCAAAAACACAAACAAGCATTCCAGTTTGCGAGAAAAGAACAAATCTGAGGACAGATATTGGTCAAGAAGAGAAGCTTGTGCTTCACATCCTTCAGCTAAGGCCTGAATCATTCGTACCCTGCCGGACAGAGGGGCTCAGCAGAGGCGCCCCCACTCTGCGCAGCGCTGGGCACGGACTGATCCTCTCTGATCCTGACGCCATCGAACCGCATGGGCCCTGTTATCCTACCAGACAAGGTAACCCACATCAAAGACACCGCCCCCTGCTGGCTGTACTGGGAGGGGGGGGTGTGTGTAAAGGTAGAGGTAGGCGTGGGATTTTCTCTCACCCAGAACCAGCGTTGGCCAGCTCGCTATCCTCGCCTTCAACCCCTGGTAGAATATCTGGTGCAGAAACATGATGGTCTCACTGCAGAACAAAGAAATAAATATCATATATTTACAAAAAATTTTAAAACTTGTGTGTGTGTGTGAAATGAGAATGTGTCTGTATGTCACTTCAATTTTAGTGATATGCTAGCGCAAACAAACTGGCTTTCCTGGTGATAGGGGTGCTTGTCAAAAAAATCCTGATATTGTTCCCACTTAGTGAGGGCAGCACCTAAAGTGAGTGCATGATGAGTAGATGAGCTATTATTTTGTGTAATTTCTGTGTGATTGTACTGTATTTTTTATTTCTGAGGTAAGACCAAAGACAAAATTCCTGCCTTTGTTGGACAATAAAGTTCTTTCCTATTCTATTCAATTCTATATTTGAAGAAGCATGGTTGCGGTCCATTCCTGGGAGTTACTGTCCTCACTAAGTGGGAAAAACATGGTGCCTATGAATGTGTTTCAATGCGCGTGTGTATCTGTGTGTTTATATGCATGAGTGCCAGTCCCGCGTACCTGTTGAGGAAGATGCTGCTGACGTCGTCGTGGGTGATGGGGGGCTTCTTGGAGCTGGCGGCCATGCGCAGCGGCCGCAGGAAGTTGTTGACCAGGATGTGCAGCTGCTGCACGTACTCGGCCTCCGCCTCCAGCATGCTGAACACCACCTGGTTGCGCTTGCGCATGCTCTCGGCGTGCGGCGAGCGGATGTAGTCCTGGATGATGGTCTTCCACTTCCTGCGACACATCCACCCGCGCAGGAAACTCTGCACCTGAGGGCCAATCAGGTAGTAGCTTTAAACCAGGGCCCCGCCCACAGAACCTCCAAGACCACACAGACTACTCAGAGACTGCAAGGCCCAACCTCAATGCAGTGCTTTTAGCTAAATCTCCCCATTAGAATCTCACACCGATATTATATTTGATACTCTTTTAGATTAAATGTGAATGTACTGTGAGAAGTGTCACAGGATCTTTAACAAAACCTCCTACTGCACAGTATCCGCATAAGTACAAAGGAGGGTTAAACCACACGAGCAAAAACTGGGATGCTGG